>NW_020898041.1:241869-319178 GCF_003984885.1 Neopelma chrysocephalum
ATACCTAAAATTCTTCCAAATTATAAGACAATATAGAAGAAAGAAGTAAGAATTCAGATTTTTTTTATAGATTTAGCAAAAAAAAAAGAAATTAATAGTTTAGTGGACCTCTACAAGAAATAAAGGTAGAACTCGCATACAGATTTACTAGCCTTCTGTAGGAGGGGGAGATGCTGAATGAAACCAGTAACACCACATTTCACGAATGGGAGATTCAATGCTCACCCCTCATACAAGAGAAAAGCTAAAAGGTAGTGCCAGAAACAAAGCAAAGCTGGTTTTAGAACAGAGTAAAAACAGTAGAAAATAAACATGATTCACAATAGTAATGATATCTGGTAGGAAAACTGAAAAACAAATATAATTCAATACTGATCAATATTGGTAGGAAAAGAGATTATATAAATGGTTGTAAACACAATTTATTCACAGTGTAAATAAGTATCAATAGAAGAAAATTGTAATAAACGACCTAGTAGAATTGAGTTCTAATATAAAACTCCACAGCTGTGCAGCCAACATTTCTCATGACTAATTTGTAATAAAAATAAGTTGTTATGTCAGAAGGATTTTTGAAACAAACATGCTGTTTGTGAAGGTTAAAATGTTATGAGGTAGAAATCTGCTTTCATACTGTCCATTATTAATTATTGAATTAGCTTACCTGTTTAACAAGAAAGAATATCATGACAGAGCTGGCAGATGTGGGAGATATTCTGGTCCAGAGTCCCATGCTGGAATCAAGACCAAAAAGTGTCACCATGCCCATTCTATTAAATTTGTCCCAATATTTCACCCTACTGTAGATCAATTATTTCACTCTGTCTTGTACAAAAAAATAAATAAATAAATAAATAAAGTCTTCTTTTATGACTGCCACTGTTCCATGAATCTTCTCTACAAGTAAGTGAGGAAGTGTCCTAAACTGTCTAGGCTTGCCAGACTCCAACTACGTTTTGTTTTTTTCTGATTAAAGGCAGAGAGAGCTTACTTTAAACTTCACGGCAACTTTGCTTACTGTAGCTTGTCCATTAGCCAATAAGAAGTCAGAAAACTATTAAAACATTAAGGGGTTGATTCTGTTCCCTTGAAGCTCCATGGGAATTTTGCCAGTGGTTTCGCCAGAATGAAATCCAGCTCCAAAAATTCACATGTATACTTATACACACCTCTTGAAATCATTAAAAGATGTCTTAGAACACAAGAAAAACTTTTTGTAGGAAGCTTGCTGACTCTAGTTGGCTGTTAGAAAGCAGCAAAATAATAGCTGGTTTTATGCTTTCTGATCATGTTTTGTCAAATATGTTTTGCAACTGTGCAAATGTGTAAACTGTCATGTTTTGCAAATATGCCAGTGCAGGATCAGGGAGAATCTAAATGTGCAAAAAAATTTGTGACCAGCAGTCAAAGTTTTGCTACAATTATTGTGACATTTAGTGTTTTCTTCACAGCTTCAGTTGCCAGGTTGGAGAAACTGACAATGAATTTCAGCTTGTTTCATAGGTCTCAAAATATGTTTGAATACAGCCATATGCAGATTATTCACAGGAATAGAAAAATAGATAAATGTGTAATCCTTTTAGAAGGACTTCCCTCCTTCCTTCCGCCCCATACTTGCTGTGCAGTTGATAAAGCTGTCCAGAAGCAGTGTCAATGCTCAGAGGATTCCTGTGTAGTTCACAAATGTTACATCCTTGTGAAAATGCAGTAAGACAAATATGTAGAAAATAATAACTCCTGGCTCAATCTACATCTGACTTTAGGGTTGTGAGATTTGCTCTGCCTTTTTAGTCCAGACCTGCTTGGTCTTTCAGTCTGTTGCTGGCCAGCCCTATAAGCTGAGCTCTTTGTAACAACCTATAGCAGGAATTTATCCTGTTCCTTTGAGTTTCATGAGGGGACTTATCTTGCCACATGCTTCTCCAACTCTGACATCTTTGGGTAGAGTTGTCTTAAAAATCCAAAAGATTTTCATTAAAAGATATACATGTAATTTCACTGTCCTGTGCTATCATTCTCCCCTATGGTGTGTGTTTTGATTTTACAGCTGTAAAATGAAATAGTCACTTACCAACACTCCTGCTCCTTTTGGTTCTTTGCATCACTTATTTGCATCATCAAACAGGCAGAAAAACAATACATATAACGTGTCAAGGTGGGACATGTTTCCTAGATGAAGAGAAAAAAATGCTGTTCCACAGAGAGAGCAGATGCACAGACAAAATGAGAATAATTCAGCATTTTCTCTACTGTTTCACCTAACTTGGGCAAAACTTGTATTATGTGTTCATGGAGGCAGACTGGACAGTGCCCAGGAACCTGTCGATAGCAAAGTCAGGTAACTTACAACTTTCATTTGTCACTGGTGGAACTTTCGACATTATGCATTTGCCTTTCCAGTGTTCTTGAGCAGTGCTGCAATGGCTGTGAAATGCTTAGCAACTGGCTTTAGCTCCTTAATAATTTCTTTATAGTAAGAGTCACAACTGTATTCAATTTAAACACTGTGTAACAGGAACATTTATTTGTTTTATTTATTTCTTAGCTATGAAGTATAAAGGTTCCATCAGTCTGACTCCATCTGCCAATCAAGGTAAATAGGCATAATTTTTTGTATAAATAAAACTTTTCTGATTGCATCCTGGAGTACTTCCAAGGCTTCCGTGTTCTGTGTATTTTTACTCCTGTGATTCATGGGCCAAACTGTAATTTATTGCCCCTATTCCTCATATTTCTTTCACAACAAATTACTGCCAAACAACACTGTCCTACATCCTTAATCTTCCCTGCCACATGATTTCTGGTCATGCCCATATCTCTGCTCTCTGTCTTAACTCCTAAGCTAGTACAATTTTCTGAGAGGAATGAAGAATATGATGGTAAAGACGGGCAGGTGTTTCACCAGGCAGATAGATGCATAAATTTCTAAAAGGTTTTTTCTAGAATAATTGCTAGTGCAGTCCTGGAGGATGCCAGCCTCACTCCCAGAGACAGACAGACGGCACAGAGCTTCAGCAGCATTTTCTCTCAGTTTTCTCTCTTTAGTCTTCTCTATTACAGCATTCAGTAGCAGTTACTGGTGTGAAGGGACAAGAAAAGTTGCCAAACCTTTCTGTACAGGAGAGAGTAAGGGGGATCTTTGCATCCGCTTCAACAGCCCTGATGCCAACAACAGCCAAGCTGTGCAGTATATTTGGGAGACGGGAGATGACAAATTCGTTGAGCGAAAGTTTCATGCTGGGATTTGGTATTCCTGTGAAGAAATGATAAATGAAGAAGGTGAGTAAAACCATGTAAATTTACTCAAGAAAGCAATAAGAGTTCTTCCTACTTATTTGGTGTCCTCTTCTGATCTGCAGCATTATCATGTATGTATTTTGTTGTGCTCATATCCTTAAAAAGTTGCTCTTCTCGGGCAGAGGGGACCTTAGAGGGTACTATCTAGTCAAGATCTCATAACAAATTCTGCAAAGAACATTAGAGTGACAGGCTGTGTTTCTGGTTTAGTGATAGGTTGAGGTACAGATGAAGATTTATTTATTTTTTATTCTTCTAACCATAACAGTAAGTTAAATTACTTCAACAGGGACGTGTTCCATTTTCCCTTAGTCAAAAATGAACATACTTTCCTTAAATGATTGCTTCTGATCCTCTATGGCAACATAAAAAGCACAAACTGACTTTTTTTTGTTTTAAAAATCATTTGCACTATTAAATCTGTGGGATCTTAGTTCCTGGATTTCCTCTTGACCACAAGTATTTCTACTTTCTTACTGTCATCTCACCTTTCATAAATCAAAGCAGAAGAAGATTCTTTTCACCTTGATAAAACATGATTCAAAGACTTACCTGTCAAAAATGGTAGCATGTAATTGAGTCTCGCTCTGCATACGTAAATATCTGTAGAATGAAATTAGCTTGCAATTACAGAAACTTTCTAGTTAATTTTGGATCTTTGTATAAGGGGATTGTTGGTTCAAGAATTCAAGCATTTATTGTAAATCCAGATCAACACTAAGTTTTTCCCTTTTTGTCCTGATCAGTGTACAAATGAAAACTAGAACAGAACTTCAGAGAAATCAAATCAGCTGTCACCTGTGCTATAAAATGCAAATATTTTCACAGTCACCTGTCCCAAAGATCCAGTTCTACCAGAAGGTCTTGTAAATTATGCAGTTTTAATGGGGTAATTTCAAAGATCAGAGCAAACTACACGTCCAAAAGATACCTTTCAAGTGGTGATTACTATGAATACCAGGGTTGCGTAATTTGTGCATCTGCTATGACCAGTTCGTATTTTCCAACTCGGTGCAGTTAGGAGCTCAAAAAAAACACCCAGCATTTTCAGAGCAGAGCGGAATTAATTCGAAGAGCTTTGTTCACAGCATCTGTGTGGGGGTCAGGGGGTCACGTGGGTTTGAAAATCAAAGCTTACAGAAAGAAATTGGAATGAAGCTTAGAAGTAATTTGAGTGAGCAGCAGCCTTGTTGCTGTAAGGAGAGCAGCTCTCCTCTCACAGGGAAGATTGCACCCAGGCTGACAATCTTCCAAAGGAATTGATAATTTTCCTGTTCTGGCTTTCACAGCTACCACCTTTTGGAACTCAGTTCATAGCCTTTCTCTGTCTTCTAGGCTCTGGTTCCACTTTGAAAAAATCTGTAAGGATTCTCTCGCTAAGCCCCAGGAGTAGGTTGATGTACCAGGCACTCTGTGTACAAATATACATCAAAAATAGCTTTTCCTGATCATCCCAGTTTCTGCTTTTCTGATAGATTTTGCATTTTCCCATTTCTATTAATACATTTCTTTAGATCATTGCAGAATACAAAGTAATCCTGATTTTTTTTAGGTGAGAAATGTAGAAGCTTTATCAGTCTAACTCCAGCTTCTGATCGAGGTAGGTATGCATATTTTTTGTGTAATCAAAACTTTCTTGTTCACATTTACCAATATTAGTATTCTGCATTTTAATTTCAAAAATATTAGCTTTAATCCTACACAGATTTTTTTTTCCTTTATTTAGTTTTTCAACTTCAAAATGAGGTCCATATGGCTTCAAATATCAATCTATGTCTTTTTGAAGACACATCATTTGAATATAAATGGCTTTTGAAATTACTTTGAATAAATTCTTAAATTTTGCACACTTTTTCATCATAACTCCATGTTCCCAGGCAGGAATTCTGTGGCCTGCACCACACAACTGAGAGGGCAGAGGGACAGGCAGTGTGTGAACATTCACCCTTGTATGCTGAGGGGACTTGAGGGAGTTGTGCTCTCTGATGACAGTCAGAATCTCCTCCCTGTGCCTTGCAAAGAGCTGTGAGGAGACATTTCTATTCTCGTCTTCCAAAGAAGGACTCATATTCCTATAAAACACTTCTGCAGATGCTGTGAAGTGCCCCCTCCCTTGCCCAATCCCCAGTGTAAAAACATCAGTCCATCACTTGTCTGATTAGACCAATCACTTTGCAAGTGGCTGATCCAGAAAAAAAAAAGGCTTTCTTTCCAGGATACTGGGAATGGAGTATTTTCCTGGATATGCAACTTCAGCCCCTTGGACAAGAAGAAATATTCAGTCTCTGAAGGCTAGTCTTCCTTCCACCTATTGCAGGTTGTCACTGAGTATTAATAATTCAAGAGTTTCATAGCATGAGAAAAAATATAAATGAGATATGGGTGTAGTCACACAGACATGGTCCTCAGAAATGATGGATGTATTCTGGGCTCTACCCTGAGAGATCCTCACAAAGAAAACTACTGTTGGACATGGTGGTGAAACTAACTCTGTGAACAGCACCAGCAAGCATCACAGGCACTGGCAGGTTAGATCGAGGCAGCCAAATGTACCTAAACACCAAACTTAAAAGCTCTTCCTGGGCAGTGAAATCCTGTGTGGAAATAGGCTCCTGCCCTGCACAGGAGAAGAGCCATGTTGTGTTCTGCACATGCCTATGGTTGTTGTGTGCACAAAACTCAGCAGGCTTACCCTTCCTGAATTTATCACCTGTGGGTCTCATATACAGAGATGATCGCCATTGGTCAGTGCATATGGAATGATGACTCACTCACTAAAAATGTTAAGATGCAAGTTCTCACAGCTGGAGAAGCCAAAACTGTTGGGAAGTGTAACATCTGGAGTTTCTAAAGAAAATCACGATTTTTTAAATGAGGCAAAGACTTTCTGGAGAAACAAACCCTGCCCAAGAATGCCCACACGTAGCCTGGCCCAAGAATTTGATGTCTAAATGGCCAGTGAATCAAAGAAGTCCCACAGACATTGTCAAAGTCAGCAGTAGAGGTTATTCACCACACATTGTCTGCTGTCCTAAGTGGTGTCTAGTAGTCAAGGACATCACAGTGTTTTGGTTTTTAAGTTATGATAGTTCGTATATATCTTCATATGAAATCACTACTTGAATGTACAACCAGTTGTGTCAGGACACATTTATTTGTTTTTTAAAAAGTTTAGGGAAGGTCATTTACCAGTTCTTGCTACTGTGAATCTGGACACAAGAAGGCCTCCTGCTCCTGGCTGTGGGACATCAGCATGCCGAAGATCAAACAGCAGGCTGAGAGACTTTAATGGCAGGATTAACTTCTTGCATAAGATGTAATTACCAGATATCCAAAAAGAGATGAATTAGCAGATTACCAGAGAAATGAATCCCCGTGAAACCTGGAGAGTGCCTGGGCTCATGAAGGCTTCTCTGTCTGAAAAAATCAAAATTCTGTTTGGTAGAAAGTTAAGTCCATGGGGCAGATTTTATTTAATGACTAGACCCACAGGCAGTGTCCCTATGTGCATGGTCTCACAGTTTGTTAGCTGGGTGACATGGTCTGCTGTTCCTGTACATTTCTCTTTGGACTCAGAACCATGACAGCTAGACAATTGGATAGTAATTCTTCTTTTTATATTAACTTTGGTTCATTGTGATTTTAGGGTAGCTGCTGAGTATTAAATCATACTGTCCCATTTTATACTGTAAGTTTCTAAGTGTATAACAGGAACATGCAACTGCTCTTCCACTAAATGGCCAAGTCAGTAGAAGAAATTATTATTTAGGGTGTCCATTGACGTTGAAGTCTTCCCATAGATTTTTATCGTGGCATCCTCACAGCTTTTGAACTTCTGTTTAATGTTGTATGAACTATATAAATGAAGAAGAAGGAAATGGTGAAAATACTAAATGACTGCTTATAATATTAGTGCTATTGGTTTGGTTTCCAGGGGTTTTATGGCTGTCTATTGTAGCAGAGCTTCTCTACGTCATTTTGCTTCTGACAGGAAACATTCTTATGTCAGTAGAAATGTGCTACTACAGTTCTGTCATTGATGGGCTAAAGATCAACGCCTTCTCTGCAGTAGTCACCGTATTAGCAGGTACGGTTAAGTATCTCAATTAATTACATCCAGAATAGTCTTCCATTTGAAAATTAATAACAGTATCCAAGTTTCAAAACTCTTACAATGCCTGTGGAGACACTAACAATACAAGATGAAGCAAAATATTATGGGAAAATATTGTTTTCAATTAATTATTTTTTAATATTATTTATTTTGTATTTTATATATATAGCTTTTGCCATTTTTAATTCGATTATTTAAACTTTATAATTTTTATTTTCATTCCAGACTATGCAAATTAAACTTCTGCTACTGGAAATATTAGCTATATTGAAAACATGAAATTAAAAAATTCTGTTACAATATTTAACTGTTGAAGAAAAACACATTAAAGCTACTATTTGATTTCTCAGTTCCCTCAAACTTTAGCTCAGACTAAATTAAATTCTAAAATGTATGTTCTAACTGGTGCAGAATAGGGTGATTTAAAAGAAGAATCTCACTGTGACATGTTCTGACCATAGGTATGTAGATTTATGATGTCCCATATGCGGCTCTTGGCTATACAGAAATTACTATTCTAATTTGTGAGTGTTTTCTCTTAAATACATAAGCACTGCTAGTTAACTACCCTGCTATGAAATACAGATTATTGGTAACACTGTCCTTTATCCCTCGGTGGCCTTTGATGAAAATGGAGCTTGACAGGCACTACAACTAAGCAAGCATATAACTATGCTTGCCTTTTATATCTATATTGGTAACATTTTCACCATTTCTCTGGCACTAAACTGCCCTGAAGTCACAGCTGAGATGCTAGCTTGACTCAGGATTTAGTCCTTGTACAAGAGCTAACAGGAGAGCTCCAGCACAGGAGCTCATGTTCACACTCCAGTTATATGCATTTCTAGGTAGCCAAACTGGAGGAATCAGGACAGAAATTTGTGTAATTCAGCAATAGCTATGACACACCACCTCTCTGGTGAGAGATGGGCAACTGGTCTCTGTTCCCACACGTTGAAAAAAAACCACATTAAAGAATATCCCACATGTTGATAGCTCCATCAACAGTCAAACCACTTTTCCAAATGGTTCAGTATGGAATCTGCCATATGGTGCCAGATGCAGGGATTGAAAACATAAAGCCTCTTGGCTCTGTGTTACACCAAGGGCTCTCCTAACTGCCCGTGGGTGGATTTTCAGTCAACACCAGTATTTCAGGGAAGGTCATTTCCCAGCAATTACTGAAGCCAGGCCACTGTCAGCACGGATTTGTCATGCCCGGGAGCCTCAGGGATACTGTTCTGGAGCACGAGCTGTGCAATTCAGGAAAGAGATCTACTTTAAGAACATCCAACAAATTGGGTCTTGCGAGCTTGGTATGAGACCGTCTGCTTGGAGAAGCTCATACATTTTAGGCAGTGGGATAGTTGATAATTCAAGGGTGTTTATCGATTTGTAAATGAAACTGGAAACAAAAAACATCAATGTTTACAGGGAAGTTCACTACTGGAGGACAAAATGTTTAGGGAAAACAGATACTCCTAGAAATAGCCAGTAGCCTAGTAGTAATTTTGAAAATTAAATTATTCAATATAAGTCTCTTTCACAACCTAGACTTTCAGGACTTTTTAGTAAGTGTTGTCCACTTTTTTATTCACCTTCATAACTGATAAATCTGACTGCATTTACAGCAGTGGGAATGGCATACAGCTTTGACAAATCTTTCCACTGAATGACAGAAAACTGTGGGAAATGTGTCCAGCACAATGCAACTGAGCAATACTTTTCTGTAATAGCTGATCCTTGCTCAGTATTACATAAATAAGAAGTTTTCGGAGGATGAGAGCCAACCAGACTGTTGCTTTTTAAAATCTATGATTTGCATGTCCCACTGCGCCCCTAGAGTCCTCCGCCATAGAGAATATGTGTTAAGGAAGCATATGAACGAATGTAGTGGCAAATACATGACACATTAAATACACCTAAATTATAGTGTTAGTGTCCAGTATTTGTGAGTGCTTTATGGAATTCAGATAGTTCATAAAATATTCTGCAGGAGTTCAATGGATAACTGGAAACAGTTGTCATAGAAGAACACTCAATATAAATTTTCTAATGTTATTATAATATTATACTTTTCAGGTCTTCTGGGTATGGTTGCTCACATGATGTACACAACTGTATTTCAAATGACGGTAAATCTTGGTCCTGAAGACTGGAGACCTCACACATGGGATTATGGCTGGTCTTATTGGTACTTACTGGTTTATATTTGGTTCTTCCACTACATTTCAGTTGTTTTACCCTACATTCAAGAAATGTATACCTAATTTATAAGCAATGGGTTTCCCTTATTTCACTCCTGAGGACGCAGTTAAGTAACCAGTTGTTGTTCTCAAAATTCAGTTGTCTTAGATTATTGCACAGAATATTTAAGCTTGTGAGTTTTGCATATGACTTCCTACAGGCAGTACAGAGACG
This sequence comes from Neopelma chrysocephalum, assembly GCF_003984885.1. Lineage (NCBI taxonomy): Eukaryota > Metazoa > Chordata > Aves > Passeriformes > Pipridae > Neopelma > Neopelma chrysocephalum. The sequence goes on from NW_020898041.1 coordinate 251,702, forward strand.
TCCAACTGCCCTGCACAAAGCAGAGGTTCTTCTCCATACACATCAGACCCAGATTTAGTATCCTCATCTCCCGGGACAACTGCCTTACATAAATTGCTTAAAACTCTTTCAGCTTTAGCCATTTAGGCTGGAATTTTCCTATCACATATGTCCTTGAGATTGTTGTATCTGGAACATTACAGACAAGTAATGATTCGAAGTTCAAAATAGGCTTAGGTAAAATCCACATTATTTTGGCCTCATTTCTGAGGAGATCTAGTATTCAGAAAGAGGGCTGTTCAGATTAATTTTGCTATAGAAGTGTGTCTTTGAAAATCCATAAAATCTGATCAACAGCAAGCATTTGAATATTCAGGTGCTGGAAACTGCTGCTATTTTCCCAGCTATGACTGAGAAAAAGAATAGGAACAACTGTGTTGGGTTAAATTAAAAGTCAATCAGGATCAATATTTTAGGTCAGAAGACCAGAGCTCAGGTTGATTGTCTCATTAATATACACTCTGATAGGTGAGATCACATCTCACATTTTCAGTTGTTCTTGTTGCTCTTTCTACTTTTATTATATCTTCTGGTGGCCTAGTGGTTAGCATGCGGGACTCTCACCGCTGCGACCCAGGTTCAAATCCCAGTCCCCCGGGCAGATGGAGCCTGTTAGCCCTGTGAGGCCATCCATCTATGAGAAGGTCACTCTAAACAAACCTACGTCCTGAGGACCTCACTGCCATTGTCCAAGCTTGCTTGGCCCCGGCAGATGAACCTTAGGATTAAAGGGTGGGCTCAGTTCAGCGCAGGCTGTGTCTCACCTAAAAAATCCATTGCGCAGGCTGGAAAGGTAAAAAGACCTTTCCCCAAATCTTCGTTCGTGAAGACTGGCCATTAATATCTTCATCAAACAGGCGCTTGTAGCTGCATGTGGTCCCTATGATGCAGACTCACTAGGGATTTTTGTGGTGAAATTGGGGTTTCTTTTGTCTTTTGTTCTGTTACTTTTCAACTTCTTATTAACTCAAGTCTCATTTGAACATCAGTGTACATTGTTCTGCCTCTTTCCAGGAGTCTGTTTCCCAAGCAGTTTGTTTGAAGTTATTGCTACATGTGTATAGATAGAGATGTTTCTGTAGTGCTCTCACAGCACAGACGGATGGACCTGGTCAGTCCTCCCAAGCTGGAGATCAGCCAGTTCGTGACAAAAGGTGTATTTTACCACATTTGTACAGCAGATAAGGTGGCACAGCACCTATATGTCACCCACTTGCTCAAAGTAGGAAGTGTGATCATGCTTCTGTCAGGAAGAACGTGTCTGAGAAGGTCCAACACCAAGCATCCAGACAACACCTAGGACAATGTCCAGGGGCTACTTGGATAACCTCAACAGGTATAACAGAAGGTGTGCAGGATCCTTCTTCTGTCCTTTCAGGCTTACATTTTGGTTCCATTCATTCATATGTTTGTGCTTGAAATAATAATTTGGCTTTCCTTTTTTGGGGATCTCTCTTCTGGAAAGTCTCTCCATTTCTTTCATGAGTGGGATTAGGTCTGTTTTTACCCTAAAACCAGTAAGAAGAACGGTCAGTGGAAAAAGGAGGAGTGTTTCTTCATTATCTGCCCCTTCCTATGGGAGTGGAAACAGAAAACTGCAGACTGGTACTGAGGACCCTGTTCCCTCTTTTCCATCACACTGGGAGAAGAAGAAAAACGCTCAAATCACTGTCACTAGTACTGTAACTGACACAACTCCATCAATGCCACTATCACCATCATTATCATGTTAATCACTGATGTCAGCACTGCTACCACTACAGGCAATATTCTCCCGAGCCCTTGAACAAATGACTTTTACCATGTAGTACACACATGGAATTAAGGATTTCACAGCTGCCCTCTAATGATTCAGGGCAGCATGGGTCACCGAATGCCCAAAGAAATGCTTCTACCAACACAAGACTTTCCAAGCCATCAGTATCTGCATACGGGAAGACATTGAGGAGGATGGTCTATGTGGTGCATTTTTTCTAATGAATTTTATGCTCCATTTTTCTATCAAGATTTGTTTTCTTCTTTCCTTTTCCTAGGCTTAAATTGCAACTGCACCACCTTGTTTGACAGTAATCTAAAAGTAAAGCAAGCCATACGTACAGGTTCCTCACACACTCCTCCCAGCTGTGTCCCTTGGTTTCCTTCTTCTTGTCCTGTTCAATATGTAATGTTGTCTCTCTTCTCATAACCTACATTTGCACCTCCTTTCCTGCTATATGAACCTTCATCTTCAGCCTCCCTTAGCTGCTCTCCCATTGACCTCATCTGATGGTAAGAGAGGAAGAAAGCTAATGCTATTTGTCTTTTACAAGAGGAAAGAGAACAGATACCAAAAAAAGGGGCATTATTGATTACAACTGACACTCTTTTCTAATTACCTCAGCACCCACCTGCGGCCACCAAAACCATGAGAAGGGCATGGGCAGGCAGAGGCACAGGCAAAGACTGCTGTTTTTTCATTGGGACTTAGAATCATCTCCTTAGTAGCAAAAAATCCCCAAAGAATTGGGCCCATGGCAGCTACTTTTCTTCCCAATCACCAAACCTAGTAGTGCAGCTATTCCTGCAAGAAGTACTGAGCCTCTGTCACGAATCTCCTACCTGCCACAGTTTCCCCTCTGTCCATCCAGCTGTGTGGCCAGGGTTTTTCTTCCATTTGGCCAAAGAAACATGAAGACCTTTCTTTTTCCTTTACTGTGCTGGAATTGCTAACAATGGATAGACTAACTCTGTGATATCCCTGAACTTCTCTTTAAAAATTCCTTCTGTATTCCGCTTTTCTCTTCTTCAGCAGCTTTCCTGCAGGTTGAAAGATGTTTCTGTTATTGGTGAATTTCTCATGCTCATTATGTTTCTCATGTTGAGACATCCTCACATCAAAAGATGATATTTTCTCTCTAAAGAATTGCCCTCTGTACTAAATTCCCATAACTCGCCTCATATGGAATGCTCCATACAGGAAAACGGAAAATCCATAATCCAGTTGAGCTTCTATTGGCATGTCTCTTATGCAGATAAAGGACTGATTGCTTTAGTTTTTTTCCTTATCCAGTCAACCTGCTTGATTTCCCCTTGTCTCCTTTGTCTCTGGGCAGAACTGAAGTTGAATGCTCTCCTTACTGAAGCTGAATTTCCTCTGCAGCCAAACTGCCCTTTAGTCTCTGGCTCCCTTGATAACAAGATTCACTTCCTCTCTAGTCAGATTGGGCACTCCCCATTATTTCCAAGTTGTTTATGGAAAAGCAAAATTTCTGGCAAAAACTTTGACAAATCACACCAATATACTTACGTTGTCAAAAGAAACCATTTATTTCTGTCTTTTGGGTTTTTTCTCTTTTAACACAATATTGGTCTACAAGAGAATCTGTTCATAAGAGATTAATTTCTTTCAGTTTTTATAGAGGGTCTTTTGAAGTCAGTTTCTTACCCTTATGTCACTGAGTCCTTCAAAGAGCTTCAAGGGATGAATTAGGAAAAGCACCTTTAAAAAAAATCTGTGCTTCGTGATATCAGTTCTATCAATTTGTTTACTAATGTGACTGTGCTTCAGTTATTCAACCAAAAATGCCAACTACATGACTCAGAACTACTGAGCCCCCTTTATGTCATTCCAGAGCCTGAATCTTCAGTTCTTATCTACCATGATTGGCTGAACCCACAGGTTACACAGCACCATAGGTAGACCTGCTGTCCCATTCTTGCTTTGTTGGCATGGGGAGAAAATCTGATGATTTTTCCCCTATTCTTGCTCTCTCTTTGTTATAAGAGTTCTTACTCAGGGTGTACTTTGATGTTAGGAGCAAAGACTGCTTAAGCTGCTCCCCTTCTTGACTCTGGGATCCTTCCACATCTCTGTGCCATACTCCACTATCCTCAAATTCTGTCAACACATCTCATTTCTGATCACCCTAGAAATCAATCCTGGCCAAAAATACTGAGGGGGGAAATGGGGAAAAAGGCAGGCAGGGAGAAGGATTTATTTAAAAACACAAATGAATTTGTTGAACCACATCAAGGATGGGGTAACAAAGAGCTCTGAGGGAGAGATGAGTCCCTTAAATTGATTTCTTCACCAAAGCACGTTTCATTTGATAATCGTGACCTTGTCGTGTTAAAAAAGCCAATGACGAGCAAGTTCCTGCACTGTGAACTCCAATCCATGCCACTGTGAACATATTTTTACATGCTGCTTTTACACCTCCAGCATGCATTGCCCTTTTGGTAGCCTGGTATTTCACCTATTTTTGGCAAATTGTACCTCAATATAATTTTTTTTTAGTTCTGTCTTCTTAGGGTTTTACTTTTACCATTTCAGACTCGACGTCCTTTTTTCTCTACTAATCGTGACCTGTATTTTCCCAGGAATGCATTTCAGTGCTCTGAACCTGCTTTAGTCAACTATTTAACTGTGCTTTCTCTGTTTTAAACACTTTTGGATAATTCACACACATTTTTCTCAGTGTCCCCTGTGAGATTAGTTCTCTGAATAATCACATCTTTTATTTTTTTAATGCACACGCATTTTTCGCAATTCCTTTTTCTGACATTAAGCTCTAAGCAGAGTAAACAGCGAAACTGAAGGAAAGGTTTCATTAAACAGGAATGTCAAATGTGAATATTGTAACAAATATGTAGAAGTCAACTATGTAAATCAGGTCTGTAGATGGCCATTAACCAAGAATCTTTCTTCCTCACCAAATGCTCATCTTTCCCTAATACACACCAATACAAGCACATGTGTGCAGTGTTTTCAAAAATAAAAATGAAGGACTTGGATATGAAAATGTCCTGCTAATTTCTGATAAACCTTTTTGTTTATAGCCTCGCATGGGCTTCCTTCGCTTGCTGTATGGCTGCAGCTGTCACCACTATTAACAAATACACAAAAACTATTTTGGAATTCAAGCACAAAAGAAAAAAGCTGGAAAGGAGTTTAAAGATTAAATACAAGTTTCCTGACCATACAGCTCCAGAGAAAGCTTGTAATGTGTATGTGAACTCTTTTCAAAACACCACGGAGGACCCCACGCACGCAATAAGAGGCTTGCGTCACCTGGCCACTATTTCAGTTCTGTAAAGCTGAACCGTATCTCAAGGCATCCTGTAAATTATAATGCTAGATCCAAATGAAACAGTATTAATGAATAAAACGTATCAATGTGTAGTATTATTTATTTTTCTTAATGAATAAATGGTATTTCCATGGATGTTTCAAGGAAATCTTGATATTGGAAAAGTAGATTCAGGTTTCTCTTTTCAGAAAACAGCAGTGATGCAGGTCCCCTACTGCTCTGGTTTTTAAGCAGTGTCTAATGCTAATACAGAGCGTGTGAGTTTGTTAGAATTTCAAAGCACTATGGATTCCACCCTATTCTTTATTGAAAAGACTGTGAAAAATCCCATACCAAAACCAAAACCAATACTCACGAAGAGCAGGGCAGCAAACAAGACATATGGTGCATGGCTTGATTAATTTCTTCGTTATTAAAGGTACAATCTCTGTGAAGCAAGGAAAAGGAAAATCTGTGGATTGCAGCTTGTGATTCAAGTGTTTCACCATATGCAAAGCAGATTTGCTGTGAAAGGAAGGCTAATAGAGGGAAGAGGTTTTCAAAGCAAACACTGCTTATTCAAAACAATTAGGAAGGCAAACCGAAATCTGAAAGATACATTGTTGTAGACAAAACACAACTCACCTATGGAATTCTCTAGGAATCATTCTGGCAACAGTGACAGAAAGAACCAAAATTTCATTTGTGATTATTACACATGAAGAATCTATAATCACATTAAAAACAGTAAAGTAGAAATTATTACAACCCTCAGAGATCAGGAACACACAGCTGTTCCACTGTGAGGATCAGTGTGGAACTTCCCCACGGAACTGAGCCATGTGTGCCTACTTTGCTGGACACCAGCTTTTCTTCATTTTTGGGTAAATGCTCCTGTTAATGAGCCCATTAAGAAAACACAATTTTGAACTCTGGCTGGCAGAGGTCTTAGTATACTGAGCAGCTCTGGGCTTTGGAAAAATCACTTTACATTTTTATTCAGGCAATAGTTTGAGCTTGTTATTCCATCAGGATCCATAGCAGGTCAGTTTATGGCCAGTGATAAGGTGGAGCTGATAACAGAGAAGCACAATTAGCTCAAAAGTAAACCATTAGAGTTAAGAGAAGAAAACTGTTAGATAATAGCAGTCTCTCAAGGTGAGATCACAGAGCAGCACATGAGCCCATCTCTTCAGAAGGAACGTGGTGGAAAGCCCATAAAGGGGTGGTGGCACTTTGTGCCCAACCTCCATCCGCTGTGTACTTGACCCTGACTGTCCCCTGGGAGTGCAGTGACCCCAGGACTGGAAGTATGTGGGCAGGATGCCAGTAGGGGCCTCAGACACTGCTTGGATTGTTGCTTGCTGCTGGTGCTTGCAATTTGTGCAACAGTCCTGGCCTCTGCTTCAGTTCTTCTGGGAGCAAGTTCAAGGCTCCTCAGATCCAGGTTGCAGGTGGGAAAAACTGGCTCCCCATCAGGGAGTTTCATACATTCATGTCACTAGTACTAGGGAGAAAGCTATATGGGTGCTGAATTGCAAAGTTAGGGCCCAGAATATTGCTCTGCCAAGGACAGGAACTTTGCTGAAGGCAGTGTGTGAATGCTCAGCATTGGAGGTGACACCTCAGTGGACATTGTATCCACCACAGGAGCAGCAGGCACTGCAGAGGTCCTAGCACAGACTCATCTCCTGAGAAAGAATGCAAACCTCGGGGTCTAGGGTTGCCAGGAGCGCCTGGGGCCACTTGGAGGTTCCTGGGGACAGGAATGCTGGATGTGGTGGCTTCTGGCAAGAAGGGCATGACTGTTTCTCTAATGACAGATCTGCAACTGCAGAATACTTTCCGTTTCCAGCAGCAAGCAAGAGGCCGTGAGCTCTGCCTGGGGAGCACTTGGAGCCAGCTGAGCCTGACACATGCAGCAGAACCAGGAAGCATGGCAAGTGCCAGCAGTGGGAAACTGTGTCTTTCAGGGCTTGGTACCTTGACTTGATATCCAGGGATGTTTGCTGTTTGTTCGGGGCTTAGATCTGAGGTATATCAGGTTGACTGCTGAAGCCAGTCCAGCCCTTAGACTGCAATTCCATGCTGATTATCCATGAGAACACCAATGGTAATGTCCAGGAGACACTGACCAAGGGAAGAGTACTTATATAATTCTGAGGGTGAAGGTGTAGGACATTAGGGCCAAGGTGGAGTTCTCATTGATCCTGAGAGGACAAGGCTTGGAAGTAAGGCATGGATCATGTGGGTCAACCCTTGATTTTGCACATCAGTCTTTGTGACAGGGCTTTGACTTTGACAACTGTAGGTCTCTCTCAGAGGATGAGGAACAGCTGGGGAGAAAGAGGGTCCACTTGGCAAAGCTGGCCAACATGTTGAGAAATACTTTAAGAATGCTTTAGGAATAACAGAGAAGTGAGATTTCGTCATGAAATAGAAGTCTACAGTGGTGGAAAGAAAAAGGTGCAAGGTGACATGAAAAAATGAGATCTCAGGTATGATAAAACAGGGCAAAGAAAGCCCCACCCCCTAAGCATATGTATACAAATGTAAACAGTCTGGGAAACAAGTGAGAAGAACTAAATCTCCATATGCAGCCAATGAGCTGCAGTACCCTTAGAACAAGAGATGTGGTTGCACAGTTGGGCTGCTGCAGATCAACTCAGTGGAGATGGACTTGGGGATTTTATTGAACTGAGATCACAGCAAGCTGAAAATACAACTGGTAGAAAGAACATCAACAGCATCTTGGGCTGTATTAACAGGAACACACCCAGTAGATCCAGGGCAGTGATTTGTTAAATGACATACAGAATCCAGTTTTGGGCTCCACAAAATGGGAATAACAGGAACAAAGTACATCAAGTTCAGCAGATGGTCACAAAGATGGGGGAGAGAACTGGAGCATATGTGGTATGAGAAGAGGCTAAGGCTTTTTTTTTGCCTGCAGAGGAGACTTCAGAGGGACCTGAAGCTCTACAATGTCAGGCAGGCTTCCAGTTTCTACAAGAAAGTTGTTTATTACATGGAGCCACTTTTCACACTGGTGCACTGTAGGAGAATGAGAGACACTGGGTGTAGATTCAGCTGAGAGAGACTTGAATTGCATACAAGGACAAGCTTTCCCATTGTGGGGACTTGTCAGGCAGTGAACCAGGCTGCCCAGAAGAGGCTGTGCAGCCTTCCTACTTGGAGGTTTTCAAGACCAGACTAAGCAAAGCTCTGAGCAACTTGCTCTAACCTCATAGATGACAGGAGGGTGAACCAAAAACTTCCTGAAGTACTATCCTACTTGAGTTGTCCCACAGTCCTGCCCCTGCTGCCTCCCAAAACTCAAATCCAATATTTGGAAATGTTTGGAACCTTTTCTTGTTTGTTTGTTTGTTTGTGTGATTGTTTGTTCTCTTTAGTACTGATTGCTTCTTTCAGTATATTTCATATACAAATGAACCTTTATTTTTAAGATTCAAGTTTTGGCCCCATACCCAGTAGCAGAAATTCCTTTTCATTAGCCTATATTGTCCTACAATCAACAGTTGGCTACTGTCCTCTAACAGCATCTCAATGTGTACAATTTAAAATCAGCATCATAATTTCTTCATGCTTTTCACGTCCTGTGAAAATAAGAAAAGTTATGTGGAAGCTGCTGGCTTTATAATTAATTTATGGTCACTGTACCCCATCCCTTCACTCACACGAACTTTAGAAAGAACATTTGTCACAGTATTCTTATTAGTTTAGCATTTAACCTATTCCCAATTTCTAAACACTCATGAACACCCTTCTGAGAGACTGAAAAATTAAAGGTTAATGACTCAAAAAATCGGCCTTTTGCAAAAGCAGCAGATGCTTTGCTGAGACCAAGTTTATGTCCCCCCAGCAAAGGGGAGGAGGAGATTTTTGGGGGTATGTGGTGGCGAAACCTTCAATCTGCATAAGAACAGCCCAGGTGCAGAGGGGGTGTGCACCCAGTGCCGGAGGATGACCATGGCAAACCAACCCTGGTTTAGTAACAAGATGGGTTTTGAGCCAGATAAGTGAAAAGGCCAGTAAGGAGGCAGATTCTATGAGGTGGGATAATGTTTTTTATCATGCCTTCCAATAAAGCTCAGGTATAAAACTCTCCCCAGGGGGATGTATCGGGACATTCACATGTAGGCCTGAGGGTTTTCATCCTTTCTGATGGGGAATAACTGCCTCAACTACAGTGGTGTGAGAGGCAGCTCTCATGTCTTAGAAGGGGCCATAAACCATCGAGGACCTCCAAGGCACCCCCAGACTCATTTCTGAGGCCTTCCACCAGTGTTATATCAGACAGCGTAAAACTCCCGCCAGGGGAGGTACCTGGCCATTCTCACTTGAACCTAAACATGTATTAACCCATTGAAATTTTGGTTTCATGGGCCCCCAGCCCCAAAGGATCAAAACTGTGACCATCACCTTTACCAACAGGCATCGAAATTTGTCCATGGGTGGTGATATCTTCCCTCTCTACTCTCTAATCTTACCCTTTCTTTCTCTTATATTTTCTTAAGTGATATTTTTATACTTCTATATTGCTGTATTTCTATAGATAATAACCAAAATGGCTACATAACTCCTTTCCATTGCAACTAAATTGTTTCAAAATAAACCTGCCATATATATATATATATATATATATATATTTATACATTGGTCATTCGGTGTCGTTTCACTCTAATCCACCCCAAGGGATCTATTAGCAAGAACCTCAGTTACCCCACCTCATGGAGTGGGCCATAACAACTTTAAGAACAACCAACCAACCAACCAAATGTGAATAGGAGCTGGGGTAGACTGAATCCTGCCGCTGACTCCTGATCACATACAGCTTTGTGAGACTCATGAAAGGATGTCAGTCAAGTATTTATACCCAAAGTCATCTCCTCATAACTTTCATGAGTGTTTGTTGATTTTATGATTTCTGCCTAACTTGACTGCAGTTTCATTATTTTCAGTGGTTTCAGCATTTGGTGTTCATCCAAGTTTTCCCATCCAGTGGGAAAACTGATAGAATTACACTTTCTGGCTGAGAGAATATCAAAACTATTTTGGCTGTAGACCAACTACAAGACTCACCTATATCTATAGACTCACAAATAGTTAAAGAATAATTTAAATTGTAAATTTGTTGTGAGAAGTCTGTCATGAGGTCATGAGGTTTGTGTCTGGTCCAACCTTCCCTCTGAAAGCCAGGCCAATAGTATTGTTCAGAGATTTAAGCAGTTGAATTTTGAATATATTGAGGAAATGAGATCTCCTGACCTTGCTGGCAACCCGTCCCAGTGCTTCGCTGCTGCAGCTGTAGAAAAAGCATTCCTAACATCAAATCAGAATGCCATGTCCTCCAATTTGTGTCTTTTTTATTTCTACTGTGCGCATTTGAGAAGTATCTGGCTCCATCTTCTCTATACCAATCCACTAGGTAGCTGCAGAGAGCAATAATATTTCCCTTTTCATCTTTAGAAAAGTCTGTCTTTACCCATTACAGTGTTCTGAAACTGTCACCTTCCGTTCCTCTCTATCAGTTGCTGGAGTGGTTGGTATTCACTCTGGTAGAGGCAGTCTCAATCCCTTGACCAGAATACAAGACCTTGATTCCTTCCCCTAGTTTCACATATTTTTTTGTGATGGAGATGTTTCTAACATCTTCACTGATATAGGAATTCCTGATTCCATCTGACTTTATGCTTTTTGCCCTTGTAATATCTCTTTTTACAATAGATTTTTACCCATCTCATGTTGTTTCTGGGTGTCACTGAGGAATTTCCACCTCATCCAGGAACATGTTCGTTTAGTGCCTACAAGTCCTTTAGAAGATCTAATTTAAGTAAGCGCCTCATTTTTTTCTTAGTCTGCAGTTTACTAACACAGATGGCCAGTCTCTGCCATATGCTGATTCCTCAGGATTTTTCTTACAGGGGGTTGCACTCTTATAAAGTGCTCTGTGTGGACAAGGGCTTTTAAATAATTGTCCAATAGGACCCCATCAAGATCAATTCTTAAATCTCAAACTGTTTGTTCTTCTCACATACTAACCATTCAAGAAGATATATGTCTTCTGCTGGATGTGTGGTAAACAAATTCACCTGACGAAATGCAAGATTTCTTATCCCAGGGTTTTGTATTCTGACCCTGATGTTAACTTTTGACTCTCAGTAAGTACTGGAACCACATTATTTGAAGGCAGGTTAAAAACTGAGGCACTTTCATTCCGATTCTTTGGACCCAATCAATCTTGATGAATGTGGCATCTCAGTAAACTTCAGATACCTGGGGCAGAGATACATACATCTACACCTGTACTGGCACTTCAGGGATGCAATTCCTATTATCCTGAGCTGTAAGTCAGATAAATCAGACTATAGACACCTGTTTCTTTCCACCACTTAAGAAGGGGGTTTGGGAGGTCAGCCTTGAGTGGACTATATCTAGGACAGAAAAATTAAAATTAAAATTAAAATTAAAATTAAAATTAAACAGGAATCTCCTTACTTTTAAATTCTTCCTTACCTCAAGAGTTCTTGTGTCTAGAAATGCCTAACAATGTCAATTTTTTTGAACAACAAAAGTAACAGTTGATTTCAGCACAAAACCCCATAAACTTAAAATAGTGCAACTGCAGGTCACATTGAAAGAACATTATGTGCCCTTTGGGTATGTGAGCTTAAAAAATTAATTAAAGGAGTTGTAGCTGATTATCTTTCTCCTATGACCTACAACTAAATCTGCGGGCCTAGTGCTGTCCTCATTTACAAAAGTTAGTATTATTACAGAATCTACATAGATTAAATACAGTTGAATGAGGCTCACAGAAAATGCCTCTTACTGAACTTATAATATTTCTATTTGTTATCGTAATATTTTTATATACAACAGATATCCACAGGTGTGACAGCGAAACAGAGACAGACAAATGAAATAGAAAACTTCAAATTAAATAATTTATTTCCCCAGAGGAAAAAAAAATACTGCTTCTGAAACACCAGTGGAGAAACATTGTTCTCAAGATGAGAAAAAAACATCAAATAAGAGAAAAGTGTGACCTGTTTAAAAGGTCATCTAATCCTTCTTTTCCTCTAGGCAGGATAAACTAAAGCTACATTGGTTTTTTACAGATGTTTCATTAATCTCTTCTTTAAAGCTGGCAAAGACAGGCATTTGAAAATTTCTGTGGCAATTTATCCTTTGTGCTTAACTATTCTTAGCAGAAAATTCTGTCCCTATAAATCTCCTTTGCAGTAATTTTAGCACATTGTCCTACTCGAGCAAAATGTTTAATTCTATCTTCTTGGCAGTACGTTTTAGGAATTTGAAAACCATTAAGATATATCTTTCTTCTACTTTCTAGATTAAAACACATCTGTTCTTTAAAAATTTCTTGATGGGTCACGGGTGTTATTTTACCTTTGTCACTCTCATTGCTTTTTACTGTGGCTCCTTGAACTGTTCACATTTTTGAAATGAAATTGCACGAAGAATTTCTGCTGATATCTAGAACATGCAAATTGGAGCAGAAGGATTATTCAGCTTATTTTAACATGTAATCCACTTGTTTTTACAACAAAGCAATAAAATAATAGAAATCAAGGAACTCAGAGAATTGTTAGGGTTGGAAGGGACCTTAAAGACCATTTTGTTCCAATCCCTGACATGGGCAGGGACACCCCAACCTGGCCTTCCAGGGATGGGGCAGCTACAAAATATGTTGATTCATGTTTAGCAGTGATGTCCTACGATTCCTTATCCTTTTCTGATTAAATTACCCAGTTATTCCACATTTGGGTTTTGTGGAATTATGAAGGGCTTGGCTTTTGCTGAGGTACAGACACAGGTAAAACTGAGACCACAGCAAATGCCCATTTGTTTGAAGGAGTAGAGTTCTGGTGAGGAGCTAGAAAATTTTGAACAAAGTAATTGTTTGACTTCCCAGTTAAGGTATAGTCACTCACACAACAATAAAACCCCAGTGCTACAACAGAAAATAGATGGAGCTCCAACAGGTACTGCAGGAACTGTCTTCTTCTCCCCCGTGGTCAACTACCTCCCTGAGTCAGGTTTCTTGAAGTCAGAGTAATTGAATTACAGATACAGCAAAAAAGTTAATGTCCCTGCAAGATGATAGCCATATATTTCCTTGCCCTTAGAATCCTGTTCATGTTTGGAGACTCTACTGATGAATGAGGTATAGAAGTGATCTGCTGTTAAAGTTACACAAGCAATGGGACTTGTAGCAGCAAGAGCAGTTTGGTTCCATGCCTCCAGAGTAGGTATTTCCTTTGTAGGTATTCTGCAAACAAGGCATTTTGACAGGACAAAATGCAAGTGGTCATGACCTCTTTGAGTACTGATGGCACAAGAAAGGGTGGGGGAGGGTTTGGGAAACAGAATTTAAGCCCTTAGATGTAAAACTGAAGATGAGGACACCCTTCATTAGCTTTATCTGTAGTCTGGTTCAGCCCCCAGGATGAGATAAAAAGGCAGAGCAAGGCCTCAGCATGAACTGGGAAAATGTGGTGGGGAGAGGAGCATAGAATGACTAGGAGTGAGAGAATTTTTGGACTATATGGAATTTAGACAATTGACATGAACAATGACCATGTTTATGTTGGACATGATGATTAATTATGATATACTCAATGATCAGGAGCAGTCAAAAAAGTCAGAAAAATGTCTCAAAAGAGGGAATTTGCATAAAATATGCAAAAGAAGAAAAGAAGTGAAAAACCCAGGAAGCATCTGTATGCTTGTTTGTGAATCCAAATTGTTTATCTATTTTGAATGCTGCATGCAGCTGTGGGCTGCCCATCTTAAAAAAACAGAAACAAAAACAAAAACAAAAAAACCCAAAAAACAAACAGTAAGCCAAAAATTATAAAGAAAGATAATCTGGACTTCTCACAAAGAGAGAGTGAATGGTTTACAGGGTTCTCCAATTTGGAAAACAGGCAACTGCATGGAATGTATGATGGGCAAGAATGATTGGGCTTGAATGATTTGAGTACCATTATTTTGTGTCTCTCACAGTAAAAGAAGTAGGAGAATATTACCTGACATCAGCTTTAAAGTAAATGTAAGGCAGTCTTTTTTTATATGTGACTAGTTCCTTTCCTCAGGGAAATAAGGATTTGAAAGGTTTGTGTGAAAAATTGATAGTTTTTTAAAAAATGCAGAGACAGAGTCTGTTTCAAACTGTGAAGCAGAATGCCAGAACCTGGAAGACAGCTCTATTTTTTAAGCACGTACTCCAGGATCCTGTTGTGGATGAGATTTTGAACTAGATAAGCCCTTATTGGGTTTGCCATTTGCATATCCTGTTAGAACTTCCAAAAAGCATGTCTGAGGAACACTCTGAGCCAGGCTCTAACTCCATTTTCCATTGGTTTTTACTCCTCTCTCTCCCACATATCCCTACTTCCCCATCTCTTTTTTCCTGTAAGTTCCATCAGTTCTAGCACCAGCAGACTATTCTGGTGAGTTACTGCAGGTCCCCAAATTTTGATTTATATTGGGAATCACTGTATTATACAGTGACAGAGTTCCTAGTAGGGCTTTTCCCATACTGTTCTAATGTAAAAAATGACATCTCATATTCCCTAAATCCAGAAGAGTAGAAGTTCCATGGATTAATGTGTGTCAGTGGTAATAGCTTTATTCTACCCACGGCAAGCAGCAGAAATCATTGACATTTGAAACAAAAACTTTTTTCAAGTCAAAACCAGAGAAAATAACTGAACAAAATCAATTCTCCTCCTCTGTCTTTAGCTTTTCCCTAATACCTGAGGCAACAATGGCAAAAAACAGCTCAGGGAAGAAGGTTCGAATGTAAACTGCTGCTCTGGGGATAGGGTTGGCCATAAGCACCTCCTGCTTCTTCCTGCTCACTGTGCGCAAGACTTCCTCTGCTACCTCCACTGGGTGTACACCATATGCCACCTTCCTGAAAAAGACTGTAAATCAGAGAGGAGTGAGAGCTACAGACAGGCAGACAGACAGACAGACACTGAGGGAATGGTGGTGAAGATACACAACTAGTGCATCAGTCAAATCAGTTAAATTCCTACATACTTTTAAGCCCTTATCCATTCTATTCTCTTTCTCAGTAAGTCCCTAAGATTTTTTTACAATTTTGAGGTAAAATCTTTACAGCCCCTAAGAGAAGGAACAACCTGAGTGCACTGGAACCTTTGGACCTTTCATGCTCTCCTCCATCTCTATTCTTGATGCCCTGGTGTATTTATTTTCTCACATCATGTTGTCTCTTTCCATGTTCCTTCTCTTTTCACCAGGCTCATCTTACCTCTCCAATATCTCTTTTCTTTTGCTATCCATACCACTCATCCTTTCTATCATTTCCATTATTTTTCCTATGCTCCTATCTTCACCTTGAAAAAGCTCCCATCCTGCTACATGGGCCCCATCTTCATCCATCAAAACTTACATTTCCAAATAGATGCCTCCCAGTTGCCAGGTGCTGGTTGGCGATGGTACGAACAGATGAAGGTTGGATTCACAGTGCTGACAGAAATATCAAATTCTTCCATTTCAGCTCTAAGACAATCAAAAAAACCTACAGCAGCATGCTTGGAGGCAGCATCTAAAAGAAAAAAGCCCACATATGCATGTTTAGAGATATGATTGCATGCATGTAGATGTAGATGCTCCATAAGGCACCAATGTTTGGGAAAATGAGCATGGAATGATTAGCCAAAAGGCAAAAGAAGTGAATTATTTCACCCAGTGAAATTTTCATATGACATATTCAAAACAAGGAATAAGAAATTATTTGTAGAGTACAATTGTGCATGAGGTATGGAGGCAGTCTCCTGGGCATGTCAAAAAGCATTTCCCAGCTGGAAATAGTCCTGAGTTTGGGAACGACCTAGGTTAGAGAATAACACTTCTACTATCCCTACAGTTCAAAAATGTCTTTGGTGGATGGAGCTGTCCCCGAGATGAGTCCCCACACCCTCTGTTTTTGCAGTTTGTAACACATCCCTAAAATGCAGTGAAATACACGTGCATTGCTGGAATGCAGGAGTACTAACGTTTTGTACACTAATCGGGACTTTGCCCTGCAGCAGCAATCCAAGCTACTTTTAACATTGATGTGAAAGTAAGTGAATGTCAAGACTTTTTAAATCTGCTTTTAGTGTCTTTTTATTGAGGATGATATTAAAGCAAGATGATAATATGTGAACCTTGACCAAAAAATGGAACTGTGTGTTCAGTGCAGCAGAGCTGCAAAACACTCATTCACCTTTTATTTGACTCAATTTACAGTGAAAATCAACCTGTGTGTAATATAATCTAAACAATGGCACAGGGGCTCTTGGGAATGGAGAGATGTTTCTCCATTCATTTATCTTGACATTCTTTCTTCTAGCAGCTTCATTTCATGCCACATAAATATTAGTAGGGGCATTGTAAAAACTCTCTCTGTTGGCTCTTCTGCTTCTCATGGTTTTATACACAAATAGTGTATCTTGACACAATTATCTGTATCCTAGATGGAAACCATTCCAGATGTCACATCAATGTGTTGTTTCTTTTTTGAGCCTTTTTTATAGTCCTTATACTTCTTTAGAGATGGGACACCAAAACTGCACACGTGTTCAAGATGTGGGCATTGCATAGATTTGTGCATAAATGTACAAAGACATAAAGATAGGTTTTACTTTATTTTCTCTACTGCTTTCCTTACAGTTTCTGTCACTGTAATTTGCTTTCATGGAACCAAACATCACAATCCTGAGGTCTTGCAGACCTTTTAATTCAGAGTCCATTGTTCGCTCTGACCTCCTGTCAAGCTAAAAATTTCTATTTACATCCATCCCAAGTTTAAAATGTCTATTTATATCTATCCTATATTTTCTGTCCACTAACTTTGTATTTCAGACATGCAAAGACCTTTCATCATAACTCAGGACAGCCTAGTTTCCTTAGAGCTTTGGATGAAAGACCTTCTTGAAAAATTTCTAGAAAGTCAAGCAGAATACAATTACTACATCTCCTTTTAAACTCCCACACATAAATCCATTAAAAGCAGGAGGCTTCCTTTGCAAAGCAGTAGCTTGTATCTACCCATATTTTATATTTACACACTATACTTCATTATGGTTTCTACCAATATGCCCAAGTATAGATGTAGATATATATTCTATCTATACAATATATATTTATATATATATATAATATATATAAAAAATTTGCTGTCATATTTGATATCCTCTTATCCTCAAGTACCTTAGGCAGCACCTTCAAAGGTACTATTTTAACTATTTCTTGCCAAGTTCCACTCCTTTAAAAAAATTTCAGCCAAATACTGTATTAATGGTCTACTGAATTAGGGTGCACTTTTAATAACCTATTATCAGTGTCATGGACTACTCACAACTTATGCATTAGAATGCCTTTGCTATGTATAACTTACAGGCTGCACGAAATGGGATTCCTATTTTCCCTTGAATGCTATTAATTAGAACAATTTGGCCAGTTCTTCTTGAGATCATGTTGGGAAGAATGGCTGCAAAAAGAGAAATATGAGAAAGAATCACGTAAGTAAAAGAGCTTAATGTATTTAGTGAAAAGGAGTGACGGCTGAATTGTAGATATCACAACTACCTTTGGTTAATGTTATAGGTCCAAAATAGTTGGCATCCATTATCTTTTTATCAAGTTCCAATGAAATGCTCTGCACTGCTCCTTTCACCTTCATACTTGCATTGTTGATTAGTATATCCACACAGCCATAGCAATTCAGGATTTCCTTAGCTACATCTCGAATGCAGTTTATGTCTGAGATATCCAGAAGTATGAGCTTTGGCGCATATGTCTAATAAAGAAAAGACTCATAGCAATGATAATTGTTATCTAAAAAATTTATTTCTGTTTATTTGTCTTGTAAATTAATTTATCTTGACATTTGAATAAAGTGTTTTTATTATTCTCACATAAACTTCCAGGGTTTTTTTAAACCTACTCTGGAAAGAAGGTAGTTCAGCAATGAGAGCTGGCATTGCTCAGCCTGGAGAAAGCTCTGGGTAGCCCTTCAAGCGGCTTTCAGTGCCTAATAGAGTTCCAAGAGAGATCTGGAGAGGGACTTTGGACAAGGGCCTGGAGTGACAGGACAAGGGGAAATGGCTTCCCACTGACAGAGGGCAGGATTAGGTGGGATACTAGGAAGAAATTCCTCCCTGTGAGGGTGGCGAGGCCCTGGCACAGGTTGCCCAGAAAAGCTGTGGCTGTCCCATCCCTGGAAGTGTTCCAGCTGGGATTTGTTCCAAAGAGGTGGAGAAACTAAAAATTATTTTGATCTTTAGACCCATCTCCCAGTCCTTGAGCACACTAATTACGGGAAAAATGCATGACACTTCCTGCACAAATGAAGCATTCGGATCCCTTTCACTCAAATTATCAGGCTAATTTCTCTGCTGAAGATTTCTAGCTGGGTGGCTTATTCAGAATGCAGATGCACTCAGATGATTTACAGGAACTGCCTTGGATTAGCTCAGGAGAGCAGGATTTTGACATTGTGCTCTGAACACCTTCAGAGGCATTTCTTTCTCTCTCTCTCTGACAGAGAGAGTTATTTTTCCTGGACTCTGTTTGGTGTATTACCTGGGAGACCAAAGTCACTATTAACAGTGAATCATGTTTCTTGTACCTTGTTTTACTGGGTCTAAAAGCACATTGTATACCTGAACAAGGTGTTTACCTCAGGCTATGAATACATACCATACTGGGGTCTGTCACGCTAATTAAGGCATCATACAAGGCTTCTAACTTTTCCCATGTCCTGCCACACAACACAAGCCTTGCTCCTCCTGTGTGAAACACACGAGAACATTCTAGGAGAGAAATACATTCAAAAGAAATAATTACAATAATGACAATTTGATTTTGCTTATTTTGCTTGAAATGGGATGCTGTTTTTGCTAATGACGTTGAATCCATGCCTTAAAATTAATTAATTTTGAGAGAATATATATGTATTAAAAAAAGCATCGAAATTTAATAGTACGTGAGTAATAAATTCTAATTTAATGTAATGTTATTATGCACAATTAATGGTACAGCACAATAGCACTGTTTAGTAATGGGATTTAATAACAAAGTAATTGAGAAAAGAACAATATATCAGTTAATGAATAATGGGTTTGAGTTAGAAAAATTTTTCTGAATATATTTCACAGACATTTTTCCTATAAATAAAACTGCATACAAAAATAAACACCCAAGGTCGTTACAATACAAACTGCATCTTTTGCAAACCTTCATGTCTGATGCGCTATAAAGAAACCAACAAATCTCAGTAAACAGTAACACTAGCTCTGTGTTACCCTCATGAAACTCTTGGCAACAGGGAACTCATCTCCAACTTTGATAAAGAGCAATATAGATAAACTCACCGCCCACTGGTGCACAGGTGGAGCACTCATGAGACAGCCCTTTCTCCTACAGACCCTTCCCTCCAGATGTAACCTACCCCAAGAGCTTTATCTCCTGAGTACTAAACTTTCCCAGTAATCAGCAGAGCCATCAGGGATCAGCTTGTTCAGCTACATTCCCCACAGCCTTCCTGAGAAGGGAACTGGAAAGTTTCTGGGAATGCTGGGCTAGCACTGCATTTTCTTCATTCAGACACATTCTGAGCTGGGGATTTACCCCAATTTAAGCTAGGTCTCTGGGGAAGATTCTTCTCCCTTTTTCATACAAGTGAACTACGACTGTGCTTTTCTGAAAGTGGGGACTCATATGGCAAAAGGAACTGGCAGTCAGGGTTCATCATCCCCTCTCAGCACAAGACTGCAGCCAACTCATTAGCGCAGGTCTTCGTGGGGGTGTGTGACCAATTCAAGCCAAGTTATAAAATACAAAGCTGGAGCACCTTGACAACTTCTGTCTGGTCTATTTTCTTCTCTAGGTCATGTTGAGGGAGAATACATTCCTCATCATCCTCTCAGTTTGACCAAAGACAGGCATTCAAGAATATGGAGCACAGATACCTCATAGGAATCTTTATGGAATTCATTGTTAATTGTATCCCTCTGGCAGTTGTAGGCTGCTACAGTGATATAGCTGCACTGAAACAGTCCAGGAATCTGTCAAGGCTTTCCTCCTCACCAGGAAAAGTAGACATTTGCCTGCCTTTTATTTCTCAGAATAGATAACGTCCTGCAGATAGGCCTGAGGATACAACTGATGATGTGTCCAAGGCACCCCACACCAGAGGTCTGCTTCGTATGCAGCCAGAGTTAGCTGACAATGGATTATATGTACTTTTATGATTGAAAATCAAGAGTTAGTTTTCCTGATTAAGTCTTCCAAAAAGCTCTCAGCCTTGGAGCTCTCATGTTTGGTTTCTAAATCAAATCTATATGAAAGCTATGTAGTCAGCATTGGAAGAAAATGAATGTGGTCTTACAATGCCTTTCAGCCTATTTGTTTTGTCTCAGCTCCAATGGCCTTTGTTGACAATAGAACAACCCAAATGCTATGGTTTGCTGTCCTCCAAGAAGCATTTTCTTCATATTTCAATATCCACAGGAAATCCAGTTATGCTCATCTACCAATTTAAGATTTCTTAAATGCTCATGTTAGACTAAATATGGATCAATCTTGTATTTTTGCAAACCTGTGCAGCTGGAGGCTTTTATTTAAGCAATCTTTTTCATTATTTACAACAGTAATTTCACGAACATCTTTCATTTTCTTTCTTTTCTAGTGTAGAAAAAGTTTTTATTTAAAGCCCAAAAGATTATTTGCCAGTACAACTATACCATTATTTTCCCTATAAACAGCAGTTGGGTCAATCTTATGGAAAAAAATGCGAAAAAGAGTACTGCGTGAACAGCAATAAGGGTGAAAAAGGGAAACCAATGATGTCCTCCTCTAGAAGCTTCCGGGACTTTTCTGAGTTATAGCACTCAGAAGAAACAGGAACTAAGTTTCAATAATAACCATAAACGATTGAAAACATCTTCAATCATCATAGTTTTCTTTTTTAACTTTGATGAATGTTGTCTTTAGTCCAGAAATTCTGGCACGTAGGAAAAAGAATTTGGCTGTTTCTTAAGAGGTCACATACAGAGCTATTGGCCACACAGCCAGTATTTGAAAGCCCTGGACAAATGGCCATCACATATGCATGAGTGGACTGCACAGTAAATTTTGCATTATTCATTCAAGCCTGCAAATAACTTCTTGATGTCACCCTATGGGATACTGGTTATAGATATATTTGGGATAGTAAAATAAAAGTGCTGTGAGTTACCTCCTTTTTCATCTCCATGAAAAGGTGGGTGGGGGCACCACACACAAACAGTTGCTTTTCTAGCCTCAAGAGACAGGCAACAGCTAGTTACGGGGGGGGGGGAAAAAGAAAAAAAAAGAAGAAAAAAGGATAAAAATTAAAAAAAAAAAAAGAAAAAGAAAAAAGAGGAAGGAAGGTTAATATGGAAACTGAAGTTAGGAAAATTGTCACCAAGGATCATGCAGTGCTGGAGCAAGACAGCTGGAAAAATGTTCAATAAATGTTCTTTATTCTTGGAGGGTTCCAAGATTTGGCTTGAAGCCACACCCAAACAGATCCAGCACTGGTGATATTTCCGCTCCAAGGAAGATTTTTATCTAGAAACCCAGACATCCTATAATTCTACAACACACCCAATCTCAGCAGGAGTTCTCTGAATCATGCCTCTCCAGTAAAAATATTGAAATATAAAAGTCCTGGTTCTAGCCAGGGTGGGGGCAACTTTTGCAGCAGCCAGGAGATGTACGGCAGGACCCCAGGGTTGTTCAATCCCGCCCCAGCCCTGCACAGGGCAGTCACATTTTTCCGGTTTGCTGGGTGAGCAGTCAGGTGGTGTCGGTTCCACACATTGGTGTGAATCATTTGCCTACCTTGTACCCTCTGTCATTGGTATTGTTGATGTTCATTTTCTTATCTCATTGCTGTTTCCAGTAAATTGTTCTTATTTCAACCCACGATCTCTGCCTTTTGTGTCTCTAATTCTCCTCTCCATCCCACCGTGGGGGGATGGGGGGAGTCAGCGAACAGTGTGTGGTGTTTCAGTGAACACCAAGTTGGGGGATACCATTCCTAAACCACAACAATAACCAACCTGAGAAAATGCACAGTAATATTATCTTCAACTGAACCTGAAATGTATCAGGTAAAGGGAATGACCAGGTGGGATGAGGAGGCCAGAATTATTTCATATCTTGTCCTAACAGCCTCTGTTGCAGATCTCTGCTCTGTTCTGCTAAGGACTAATTCTGCAGGAGCATTCCCTTTCCCCATTTGTTCTCTCCTTGGGAGTGCAAAGGTTTTAACAGACAGCAAGTCTTCATTAAAAACACCAAAATATAGCCTTGAGCTATGTTTGCCTTATCAGGCACTTGAATCTACTGCCCCTCTAGTGAAGCCTAGAGCAGGACTGTACATAAGCAATATATGACTCAGTACCTTTAATCAACAGCACCATGTAGGCAGGAAATAGGAGTCAATAAGTATATCATACTTATTATTCCAACCCATATGGGTTGGAAAGGATCTTAAAGACCAACCAGTTCCAATCTCCTGCCATGGGCAGGGACACCTTCAACTAAACCAGGTTGCTCCAAGCCCTGTCCAACCTGGCCTTGGCACTTCCAGTGCCACAGCTTCTCTGGGCAACATGTGCCAGGGCCTCACCACCCTCACAGGGAGGAATTTCTTCCCAATATTCCATCTAATCCTGCCCTCTGTCAGTGGAAAGCCATTTCCCCTTGTCCTGTCACTCCAGGCCCTTGTCCAAAGTCTTTCTCCAGGTCTCTTGGAGTCCCATTAGGCACTGGAAGGGGCTCCAAGGTCTTGCCAGACCTTGTCTCCAGGTCACCCAGGCAATGAGCCACTTAAATAGAAAAACTATCTCATTCCCTTTCCTTCTGTCCTCTGAATTCACCATTACACATAACCAGGCTGCCCAGTTGGAAGTACTGGACAATGTCAAGGGAAGAGGAGTAACATGGGTGATAGAGGGGGCAGAGATACAAACAGTGACAGAGGGGTGAGCACTGCCGTTTACAAGGAAGCAAGAAATGTTGAAGTCTTTAAGGGTTGGAAAGAAACATGTGAAAAGTAAGATGACACCTGTTTATATGATTTGCAACTACCTTGCTGTGACAGCCTATGTAATAAGATCTCATAGCAGCAACATGCTAAAAATAGCACTCAGTGTGCTTATAAAACCTCTCATCCTATTGAATTAAATAAATACAAAGCTCTGCAGTTCCTAGAAGTTTATCAACAGTTCCTGTGGCTGAGCCTAAAAATATAAATTTAAAAATCATAGTATTTTTTCATAAATATAGCTCCTAATTTCTCCTTCATCCAGTCAGTTATGAATATATACAAGGTAATGTATGCACATTTTATCACCCAGGGTGGTTCTCTGGCTATTTCTGTTCTCTGTTCTCTGAGAAGAAATGAGACAACTCACCCTTGCCTAGTCCAGAAATGGCATCCGTAATCACCACCACCTTGTTTTGCACCGCTGACTTGGACAATAGCCACCTGACTGACTGGTAAATATAAATAATTCCACTGATCCCTAAGAGAAGCAATGGTAGAGCAAGTACAGCAAGAATACCCATCTCTGTGGGAAACAAAAGACCATATGAGAGTACAGTAATCATAATACACATTCATTAATTTTCAAACATTCTTATCTAAAACCCCAACGTTTTCATATATAGAAAATCCAGTGATCAGAAAACCAAAGACTTGAAGCAGCAGGTTGTTTTCCAATCAGTGAGTAGTATTATTATTTAATAGACAGGGTAATATTGTTTCTTTTTCTGTTTTTGTCATCTTTGTATGGTCTAAGCAAATCTGGATTCCTCTTATTCAAAATTACTATATGTTGGCAAAACCATAGTAGAATGTACATATATATGTATGTATATATGTACATATATGTACATTCTATTATGCTTTAAGGCAAAACATAGGCTAAAATATAACACTGAACTTTTAATTACAAACTTTTAATTATGTTGCTATTATTAGAAAACAGAGAAAAAGCTTTTAATCCAAATTTCAGATAAAACTCACAATAGATGTCTTTGCTATTCTAAAAGATAGAGAAAATATAATCACTTACTATGGCTATGAAGACTCCAGATACAGATAAAGCATTCTACTGTATTTTTGTAAATCTTTGTATTACAGGTTTAATAAGGATCCTTTAGCAATTTCATAGAGCATTGATTTGTTGAGGCTGCTAGCCCTGAATGAGAATGGCTATATACCGCCCCGTGACAGAGGCACTGCCAGAGTAAATATAGCATCCACAGTGTGATCCACATGCCTGACCTATCTAGCCCAACAGCTTGGGCAGTCATATTAAAACTCTTCTTACACTATCAATTCAACTGGACAAAGAACAACCTCTCCTTCTGCCTTGCTTTTCATTGTTCATAATAATGTTTTAATTTCTTGAGATTGGCCTTCAATTAACTTTAGACATCAAAACATTTGTGTAAACTCCGTAACAATAGGTCTTCAAAACCAAGGAAAAGGTACCATAAAGAAGTTGCCCCTTGCAATAACCATAGTTCAGCAATATGAATGATTTATGAATGTGTCAGGAAAAGGTCTCTGAGCAAGCTGACTTGGGAGTCAGTGCATCATACAGAGCTGCTGCAGGCAGATGAATGCTGGAAAGCAAACGAGGCTGGCATCCTGTGCTGCCAGGGGCTACAGGCTGCTTTCCACTCTCGGTATCTGCTAGACAGATCTGCCTCTTTCCCAGCAGTTTCAGGACCATATCAACTTTAGGTAGGTGACCTAACTCTTGCATTTTCTGCAGAGAGACATTATCTGTTCATAGAATCACAGAATGGCTGGGATTGGAAGGGAACTTAAAGCGCTTCTCGTTCCACTCCCCTGCCATGGGCAAGGACACCTTCCACTAGACCAGGTTGCTCCAAATCCCATCCAAGCCCCATACACGTTCAAGATCCAAGCCTTGAACACTTCTAGGGATGGGGCAGCCATAACCTCTCAGGGGCAACCTGTGCCAGTGCCTCACCACCCTCTGAGTAAAGAACTTGCTCTTAACACCTAATCAAATCTCTTTTAGTTCAAAACTGAACCCCCTTGTCCTATCATTATCTGCACATGTAAAAAGTTGTTCTCCCTCTTTTTTATAAGCTGCAATGCGGTCTCTCCAGAGCCCTCACTTCTCCAGGCTGAACACCCCAGCTCTCTCAGCCTGTCTTCAGAGCAGAGGTGTTCCAGTCCTCAGAACAACTTTGTGGCCTCCTCTGGACTCCTTCAACAGGGCCACATCCTTCTTGTGCTGAGGATCTCAGACCTGGATACAGTACTCCAGGGAAAGTCACAGAAGGGCAGAGTAGCTGTGATTATTAACCTGACAATCACACTTATGGGTTGACCTTTGAGGTTCTAGGGAGAAGAAGGCTTTACCATAAATCATTCATGTTTTGTTTTTTCAAAAAATTTTATCACCATCTTAAAACTGCAGTTCTGACAACCAGATTCACACTTCTGTTTGTGCTGTGTACCTGGCCATCTAAACTCTAATTTTCATCTCCAGTCAGAGAATGCAATCCTATAAATGATGAGTCATTGATGTTGGAGTGTTCTAACAAAGAAGAAAGACTTCATGGTTAGGTCTGCAGGTACCAGGATGGTGGTAGTTTTTGATGAGTGGGAATGAGTAGAAGGTTATTTAAGAGAGTGTAGGAGGGGACTTTTAGATGTAGTTTGTAAACCTAACTTGCTCTAGAAGCTAATGATTTCAGGAAGCAAGATGTGTATTCTTGTCTGTGAAAGCCAATGTTGCCTGCCAAAGAACTCATGATTTAAGGTTTTAAGATTTCCAAACCACAGAATTGTATAGTGTGCCAATGCTTGAAACATTGCATGCATTTCTTTCTCAAACAACTCCATCATGAATGACAGATATGAATAAATACCTGTTTTCCAATACAAAATGGTCATGGTGTCCTGTAATGTACATCAGTTTCTACAGGAAAATGTAAAAACATTAAGTCAAATGAGCTGAGAAGTTGTGCCAAGCCACCTGCAGCAACAGAGAGGAAATCGGATTTCCATCATTCTTAAAGCCCCAGCTATCTTCTCTTACTTTTAAAGCATCAGTTTTTAATAAACAAATGTGCAGTTCCCCATCAACAACTGAGCTAGTTTGTTCCTTTAATGGAACACGATGTGTTGTTTGTTTAATTCATTCAGGGTTCTGGAAATATTTTTTTCTGGGAAGGTTAAACATTAAAAAAAAAAAGCACACACTAAAGATATTTATATGAGTTCCAAGTAATTTGTTTCCAAATGAACCCGAACAATGGTAAAAGTAATGCAGGAGCAAGACTAGGACAAAGTCAATGGAAAGAACTTGACAGCACACAATGTGTAAGATTGTAAACATAAAATGCTAACATGTCTATTAATAAAAATGAACAATTTTAAAGGAGAACTGCCAAAGTCATCTGGAAATATACAGACATACAGTGATTGCAATAACCAAAACACACAAATCTTCCCAAGCACAGAAATCTCAGTCTGGGGAAGTACGAGAAATGTATTATGCACTGCCACCTTCAGAGTACCCTTGGGAACACCAGAGGAACAGGAATAACTAAAAACTATTCTAGAAGGCAGTTCCCATTTAAAGGGTAAATTACCTACAGGGAAACTTGAACAAAAGTGAGGCTTTCTCTCTCCCTCATCTGATTCTGAAAGTCTCTATATCCTGAGCTCCAGGAACTGTCCCAGATGATGCCAGAGCTGAACAGTGTCCAAATCTGAAGATCTAGAGCTTGTTTCCCTGAAGTGCTCAACCCAGGTCGCTGCCTGCATCAGCATGCACTTACGAACATCTGCATTACTGACATTTCACGTTGTTCAGAAGTGCTTGACAAAGCATTTGGTGGATATTCTTTGATGTTTTGTTTGTGGTTTTGTTATTTTTTTGGAGGAAGAGTTTAACTCATTATAGAGAAAGCAATGATTAGGGGCACTGGTGGTTAGCATTCACCCAGGAATAAGAAACCAAGATTTCAAATCTGTCTCTGTTCCAGAAAGATGATTCCATCTTTACAGTTATCATTTTCAGGGGTTGTGAACTCCCTAAACATGGGTATATTCTTGTCCACAGCAAGGTTTAACCAGTCCAACATCTACAATTTCTTTCTTTGAGTAGAAATGGAAGGACATATGGATTTTCATATACTTTGAGAGGGTATATGTCTCTAACAGTGGAAGTCAGAGACATTTTTAACAATAGCAATAGCCAGGCAAAGTGTTTTAATTCTGTGGTTCTTATGCTCCGGATAAGGGAACATATAGGCTGTAGTGAGTCCTGTATTTCCCATTTGTCTCAGCCAAATGACATTGTAGGTGAATTTTACCTTTTTTGTTCCCCTTCAGCCCTTTTTTCATTATTCTTCCATTCTTATTGATTCTCTTTGTATTTTCTTTTGATAGCTCTGAGATCACTGAGCATACCGACAGGACAGCTTCTACTTAAAGATGCTTTTGGGATTTGCTAGAATTCCTGTGTTTATACCTATGTCATAACCATTTTTGAATGATGCTCACCTCAGAGACCTGTTGTTGACTTGCAGGATTAGCCCATCATATAATACTACCATGAATATTTTCAAGCACTGAAAACCACAGAAATTCCTGCTTGAAAAAGCAGTCAGCATGTTTGGTCCTGGGAGCAGCAAGAACATAATTTCCATTCTCAACATAAAAAATTAATATTAAAAATTTTTTATTAAAAACCTGCTCTTTGAAAAGTCCTGTAATCACAATGCAAGAGCCAGACACTTCAAAATCAGAAATACAGTATCAACAGAAGAACATCTAGTTCAAGTCAAACATGCTGCCTCCTCAAGGTAAAAAACACTCCTCAGTCCATGCAATTACTTATTTGATGTTCTCTTCTCACACATGTACAGCAGTGGTGTGCCACGGTATGTAGGCATGGTTCCTCCTACATACTCCAAAAGATAAGCATCTTGACCAAAAGCCACAAGGAAACCTGGTATTCATCTCAGTAATAGAGACATACAAGCACACAGTCAACCAGCCCTCTGTTCTCCAGAAGGAGATTCTACTGGGTTGACCAACACGTTTCCCTCCAGCTTCCTGGTGGGCTTCGATCTGCTGTCAGCTTCATCACAATCCATAGGCATCTGCACTCCTACTGTTTGAAGATCTCGTATCTTCTTTGTACCCGATTTCATTCACTGATATTTTCTATTTCTGAATAGCTTTTTGTAGACATTTTTTTTGCCCTTTTATTTCTCAAACTCCTTCCAAAGAAACAATCCACTCGGAATTACTTTTTGTCCACTGGTCCCAGTTTGGCAACATCCATACGCAAATTATGTGGTTCCAATCTAGTTACCAGGCAATCCCAACCTGATAAAGTGTTACTGATATGAATAGTGAGTGCCCTACCAAGACTCTGCACCTCCATATTATCCAACAGTTATCCCATTTATAACAATTGAGTATCAGTTATCTTATATGCTTCTTGAAAACAGTCATTGCACTTCGGCCTTCATTCCTCTGCCTTGCTTACACACAGTCTGCACACTAGAGCAAGAGAATGTTTTTCACACTCTGATGAGAGCAGACAGCATCCTTGTCCAGGAACTGGCTCAGACAGTGTAGTGGTTCCCTGTACACACTCTGGCCAGCTATAAGATCTAGTGCCTTATAGTGCTGCTGAAGGATTTTTTGCTCACAGACTCCCTCTTATGGATTTAAGGAAAGAGATCAGTTCTCACTGTGCACAACTTACCATGGCCAGTCAGATTATATTTTTGATCTGCTATGATCAGTGGGAAACTTTAAAAAGGTTTCATGGCTTTCAAATTCTGGTCTCCCTCATAACTTACAAGTACCTATGGAAAACCTGTAATTGGCAGTAGAATGTTGTTTCACAGTATAACCAAGTCTCCATTCCTTCAAGGATTTCAGTGCTTGGTGCCTCTCCCTTTATTTTTCCCCTCACTCCCAAATTCTATGTAAAAAAGACCACCTTAGCCTTTTCTTCCTTTCTCTTCCATGCCTTTTAAAACCTCTTTTATCTTGGCTAGAAGACCAGAAGACAGTCTTCCTACTGTGCTCCAGACTGGACATATGTCACCTTGTGTTTTCAACACTACACCTAGGGACTGTTTAATCCAGTTTCACACTATAGCAAATACCTGAGCAAATATGTGAAGTTTATCTGCAGTACATGAGCTTGGAAGTCAGTGCTGGTCTGGTTTTTTAACCACCATATGGTTTATTGAAGGATGGCAAGAGGCAGACTGTTTACCTTCACAGATGGTCTCATGCTGTAAAAAAGCACCTGTTGGTCTCAGCATACCCTCCCTAAAAAATCTTCTGAAAAGTAAGTTCAGTTTTCAGAACAAGCCACCATTTCTAACTCTTGCTGCTGGAGACATTTAAGAAAAATAGCAAGTACTGATATCAGTCAGAAGGTCTCTGATGATGCTTTAGAGATTTCACTGCTCAAAACACTTTAAGATTTTTATCTTCCTACTATCCCTGGTTTTGATGGTGACTGTGAGTCCATCTGACTCATCCCTGGAATGTCATAGGCCCAGAAATCATGACCCTGCAGACACGGTGGTGCAGACTGAGCTCTAAAGTACTTTCTGACACAAGGTAAATGCACTCCCATTCCACAGGATTCCTACCTGCAGCTCTGGATGGCAAGGCTAGGACACTTCCTTGCCACACCTTGGCAGTTGCTGGGAATGTCTTGTTCCAGCTCAGGGATGCAACAAGCATGCAGAGTAGATGCTCCGCTTCCCTCTGAGCCACTTATCGTCCACAAAAAATTGGATCTCACAGTACCGCCCGTGTGATTTCCTGACCTCTGATCTTTCTACAACCCCATGAGATTCTGGACCTGCAAGAACCACGGATGGCCATCAGTCACGTGAGCTGCCACGGCAACATTCCGCCAGGCTTCAAATGTCACAGTCTGGTGCTGTTGCCCCTGTGTTTGAGTAGGGGGCAACCCCAAACACCCCAGAGGGCTCCATCTGTGGGAAGCACCTCAGGGTGAGGCTGGGGGTCCCCATGGGGCTGCAAAAGGTGATGTAGGTAAGGACAACACCACCGCGCAACTTGAGGGCCTCAAACCTGTGAGGGGTAGGAACTCCTGCACCTGCTCTCTGCTGTCTCTGCAGGGACAGCAGGGACAGAGGGGTCAGTGGGAGATGCACCTGGGAATGTGGCTGCACCCACACAGAGGGGGATGAGCACCCGGTTTCAGGGGTCAGAGTACCCAAAGCCGGGGCCTGAGTACACCTTGTACTCCCACAGTCCATGGGTTGGGGGCAACACCAAAACATCCATTGGACTTGGAGACACCACCAGAACCCCCACACTGCCCAGTCTGGGGGAATTCCCCCATGCTCTCCTGCACCTGCCCACTCCCTGTCCCCCCAAACCTTTGCCCTTCCTTACAGCTCTCAGCTAGCTTTGGGGTAATGGTTGCTGGGGAGGTGCTGGGGGGTGGGGTAGGTAGGGGCTGTAGGTGCCCCTAGTCTATCACCATTGTCTCCCCACTCAGCCCAGGAAGTTGATGGTCCAGATGGGGATAGGGATGGGGAGGACATGGTGGTCCCAGGGGACACACCAAACCCAGAGGTCATTGCTGCCCAGACCCCCGCACCCCGGATGACTACCTGGTCCCTTATGCCTATACAGCACCCCCCCCCCCTTAGTCCCATATAAATTCGCAGGGTCCCCAACTCCCCCAGAGCTGGCCTCCCCTGGGAGCATCCTCTTCCCTTCTCCCAGTCTCCACCTTGTGGCCAGGCCATCCGTAGGTTTCAGAGTTAATGGAAGTGAAAGGAGTGGTTTCCTTAGGAACGACCACACCTGTGCCTTATAGATATGAGGGGCCTCTACACCCACCTCTCCCCGGGTGGGCAGCCTCTGTGCCCCTATAGCCACCATAACCCTCTCTCCCAGCCCCTACAGGCCCCCGCAGTCCCCATACCCTTTCCTACAGCTGCTCTCCAGCCTGCCACTCCTCTGCAGCTGTCTGGAGACCATCTCGACCCTAGGCAGCTGCTGGCTGTCATTGCCCATTCCCAGTCCTCCTCAACCCCCTTTAGCACCTGTAGCCCCTTCCCAGCACTTACAGCTCCCAAAGGTGCTCTGCATCTCCCACATCTCCCCCTGGGGTGGGGGGGGCGGTGCCGGGGGACCGGACCCCACCTCAGCCCCATCGGCGGCCTCTCCCCATCCCGCCATCACCACACCAGTACTCCCAGACCCATCCCAGGGCTCCATCCCTACCCGGGCAGGCGGAGGGTGGGGTCGGTGCCCCGGTACACAGCCTCTCCCGCTCAAACCGCATCATGGAGAGAGGCGAGAGGGGCACTCCCGGCGAGGAAGAGCACCGTTCCCCAGCTTCCTCAGCCTCAGCCCTCCCCAGGGGATCCCCTTGCACAGGGACCCTCCCAAAAAAGGCGAGCGGGATGTGCGGGACCCAAAGCAGAAGCCCGCGGGGCCACGGCCGTGAGCGGAACAGGCCCGAAGGGCGTGGACAGGCCAGGTAGGAGGGGCCTGCCCCCGCCCGGCACGGCCAATCGGCGCCCTCGGCCCGCCCCGCCACCGCCGGGCTGCCAATGCCCGCGGACGTACGCGGCGCTATTGGGGGCGGGCGAGCGGGCGTGAGGGGTGGGGCTCGGCCGGAGGGGCCGTGTGGCGTGCGGAGGGCTCTGGGTCCGGCTGCCGTCCCGGTGCCAGCCCAGCTCCTGCTCTTGGTTGTGGCCGCGAGGCAGGGCGGCTGTCCCCAGAGGGGATGCCCCCGCGGGTCTTCCATTAAGCCTCCTGTCCGCGCTCACCATTTCCGCGGAGCCTGCCAGAGCTGCAGTGCCTCCCTTATTTAATGGCGGCGTGGCGCATGCGCCGTCCGCCGGCAGAACCCGGCCCGCCATGCCGAATGAAGGCACTTCCGGGTTACCGCTGCGCGGGACACGTGATGCGAAGGCCACGTGGTCCTCCCATCATGTGACCTGCGGCGTTCGCGGGCAGGAGGTGGGAGATTCCCGCGGGATTGGAGGGGGAGGACTGTGGGGGGAGGTGTCCTGGATGTGGAGATTTGGGATCACTAAGTGGGCCGTGGGAGTCTACAGGGGTCTGAGCACGCGGGGAGGAGTGGGGGAGGGACTCCACAGGCCAAGCCCGGAGGGCCCCCCCCTTCGATGATGCCCCCCTGATCCCCCCCCGTGCCACTCAGGCCATGGCCGCCCCCCGCCCCCTCACGGTGGTGCCGGGCGAAGCCTCCGAGAGCGACTCGGAGCAGGAGCTGCTGGTGGGGGCGGCGGGGGGAGCCCCCGGGGCCGGGCTGAAGGTGCCGGGTGAAGCCTCCGAGACCGAAGAGGAGGAGGAGGAGCACAGACCGAAGACATCCCCAGTGCTGGCGGAAGAGCCGGCGACGGTTTGGGGGGGCGGCCGCGGGAGCCCCTCGCTGCTGCAGCAGCGGCTACGGGAGGGGACGGGGCGGCTGCAGGGGGCGGTGGGCAGCGCCCTGCGGCAGAGCTACGGCAGCGCCGCCCGGAGCCTGGGCGGGCTGGAGGGGGCCCTAGGCCGGGCCCAGGTGACCGCCGCCGCCGCCGCTCACTGCCTGCGCCTGGCCCGCCGCGACCTGCGCGCTGTGGCCGACACCATCGACATCGTCACGGCCTGTCGCCTCCTGCCCGACATCCGCGTGCAGCTCTGACCGGGATCGGGACGAGGCACCACGTTCACCATCCCCACTGTGGCTGTCACCCGTGGCAGCACCAATGCCTGGCAGACATCCACGACCAGCTGCCGGCACCACTGCTGTCCTCATGGCATCACCAGTGCTGCATCTGCCATGGTTGGCTCGTGCCCGTCAGCATCATCGCTGCAGTGTCCTGCGGAATGTGTGGTTGTGGTGGCATCGAGTTGTGGCTGCAGCACCTCACACTGAAGATCTTCTCACCACAGTGGCATCCCCAGTGGGGTCACAGTGACACCAAACAGTGGCTTTGCCACAGAGACCACCACTCTGCCACCCCAGGACCTCTACGCTCTGGTGACATGATCACTGCTGACCCCCTGGCCAGCTGCCACCATTCCTGAACTGCAGCCTCACACTGGCTCCAGTCACTGCTGACCCCACCATTTTGTGTGACACAGAACTGAATAAAGCCATGGTGGTGTTAGAGCCACAATGGGGAGCTCGGCCAGTGCCATGGGGACAGTAGCGTTGCATGAGGGGGGACAGGGACACACAGGGGACAGGGTGCAGGGGCAGGGTAGGGCAACATGGGTCCTGCTGTTATATTGCAGTGGCATTTGAGTTCACTGATAGCCCAGAGGACAGGATTGGTGACCTGGGGCATGTATCCCCCATGTCCCCTATCACCCTCTGGTGACGTCCCGGTGCCCACCCCCCCGACACACATATTGTGTCCTTCCTGCCATGTCCCCAGCAGCAGGATATTGAGGGGACAGAGTGAGGACAAGAGGACCACAAGAGGGGGGACAGAAGCCCCACCCTACCCCAAGAAGAACATGCCCTAGGGCCAGACAAAGGTTTATTTGGGGGAATACTTGCCCCACACCACCGTCAGCCCCTGACACAGGGAGGGGGGAGGGTTCCCAGAGGGGCTGGGAGTCCCTGGGGGGGAGTCACATGCAGGTGTCCAGGCTGTCCATGTACTCTTGCAGCGCCCACAACCGGGCATCAATCTCAGCCAGCTCGGCTGAGGGCTCCTCAGAGTGGTTCTCTGGGGGAGGTCAGTGTAGGGAAAATGGGTTAAAGAAGGCCTGAATTGGGTTGGGGGGCACCCTGAATATCCAGGGACTTGGATGGGGCCTCACCTTTACCAGGGTGCTTGCCAGCAGCACTGCGTATGGGCACCTTGTGGCTGGCAGCCAGGCGAGGTGCCTGTGGGAGAGATTGGCGGTTATTGGCGTGTGTCCCCCCACTCCTCGTGCTCACCTCACTTTAGCATGTAGATGGGGGGCCCCAAATGGGTGGGGGGACCCCAAAGGGGCTGCACCTCACCATACAGGGGCCATTGCAGGATGAGGTGCTCAGGGGTCTCTGGGTACGGGTCACCCTCCTGTCCCTGCCGAAGATAGGGGGGTTTAAGAGGTGCCAGGAAGGATGCCCAAGCATCCTGCCCCAAGCCAGCATTACCTGTGGGGCACAGCCTCGGGGCACTCACTGCCTTTGCTGCCAGAGCTCACTGCCGAGCACCAGCTCCGGAAGCTTGTGGCTGCAGGGAGAAATAGGGGTAAGGGAGGAAGTTGAGGAAGGAGCTCCAGCACCCAGTGGGTGCCTCCTGGCCCTCTTCATGCTCCCCACTCACCCGACGAGCTGCGCCCATGGCTCCTCACCGGACTGGAGCTGCCAAAAGCTGCCCTGTGCCGCTGGCTGCACCCAAGGGAGATGGTGAGTGGGAGCAGGGGATCCCCCAAGTGCTGGGGAGGAATGGGACAGTGGGATAGTGATAAGTTCACTGTCACCGCTTACTTTCTGAGCTCAGCCTCCTTCTGCCGTCGCTGCCGGGCCCTGACGAAGGCAGTGGGGTCGAAGCGTGGGAGGCGGGAGCCTGGTGAGGGGGTGAGGAGGAGGGGTCAGGATGAGGAGGGAGTGAGCCATGTCCTGTCTCCACTCCATGTGTGTCCCCCCAAGCGACCCACACCTGCAGGTGATGGGGATCGCAGAGAGGGGCGGCCCCGGCTGCTCCTGTGGCTCTCCAGGGATGCCGAGCGTCGCTCCTGGGGGCAGGGGGCCGTGCTGGCAGATGTCCGGCGGCTGCCAAGAGGACCAGTGCCATGAAGGGGGGACATCCCATGGTCATGAGGGTCCCCCTGTACAGCCCACCCCAACCTCACCCCCTCCTGCAGGAGGCCAGTTCGGCTGTCAGGCTCTTCACCCGCAGCTGCAGCCTCTGCTCTGATGCTTTTGCCTCAGCCAGCTGCAAGGTGGGGGAAAAGGTTCACTGTGCATCTGGCAGCCCCCCTTCCCGCTGCCAGCAGTCCTCAACCTGCAGCCCCCCCCCCCCCCCGTCCCCGTACCCTCCCAGCCCACCTGGGCAGCCAGTTGACGGTGCTCACGCTGATGCCGGGCCTCTGCCATCCGCTTCTCCTCCAGTGCCCGTCGCAGCCTGAGGGGGATGGCAGGGTGTGGTCTGGGGGCTCCTTCCTCACCCTGAACCCCCCAAACCCTTCTGAGTGCTGCAGGTCCCACTCACGCGTCCCGCAGGTGCTGGATGTCCTCCAGGCGTCGGGCCCGGAGCCGTGCCAGCTCCTCCCGCAACTCCCGCACCAGTGTGGCAAGGTCCGGCCGCCCGACATAAGGCAGCGGCAGCGGGTAGTGGATCCTGGGGAGGAGCACGTGGAGGGGGTGAGGTTGGTGTCACTCCTCCATGCCCCCTGCCCAGTGTTCCCTGTCACCTATCAAACTCCACAGAATAGACGAGGATAAGGTAGCGCTTGGTGCTGAGGGGGGAAGAGGAGGAAGGGGGAGGCCGGGCGATTGCCCCCACTTTCCGGCTACGCAGGGTCTCCAGGTCGGCGTAGGTGAGGAGCTCCAGGCTGACGGACTCGCTGCTCTGCAGGGGGTTTGAAAAGTGGGGGAGGCTCAGTGGGACACACACCCCACCACATTTACCCCCAAATTGCCATGTAGGGGAGCAGCACAGCCACACCTGCATCAGCGCTGACTCCAGCATGCTGCAGAAAATGCCAAACTGCTTGAAATTCCCCGTTTTGCGGGTCAGGTCCTCGATGACTGCGAGGAGGGGGGTACTTCAGTGAGTGGCAGTCGTGGGGGTTCCCTCAGTCCTCCCTCGGGTCCCCCCCGGCACTCACAAGCAGCATCGAACTCGCCCCTCCACAGGTCGGCGGTGCCGTGAGCCTCCACCTCCACCCGCAGCGCAGTGCGAGCCAGAGTCACCCGCACCGTGTGTGTCCCGGGTCGAAAAGTGCAGTCGGCCTGCAGGTACCGCGGCTCTGCCATGGCGCAAGGGCGGTCTGTGGGGAGAAGGCACCCTGGGGAGACAGGGGCACCCCAGGAGTAGGGGGGGCACCCCTAGAAGACGGGGAGGGCACCCTCGGGAAAGGGGACCCAGGTTGGAGGGCCTGGGGCAGGTGAGTTGGGGTGGATTCTGGAGCGGTGGCTTCAGGGAGGGAGCGGGAGTGGAACTGATGGCGGGGGCACAGACAGGTGAAGGCGGTGAGGCCACAGCATCAAGGAAGGTGACCAGGGAGAACTTCAGGGCATTTGGAGAGTAGGGCTCTGCTGGGGGGGGGCGCGTAGAAGGCAGTTTGAAGGGCTGGAGAGAGTACAGAGGGACACGGGGAGAGCCCAGGGCCTGGGGCTGCTGCCTGGGGAGCAGGGGGGAGCCAGGGCTTCGGGGGCCTGTACCGAGGAAGGGGAACTGGTGATCAGTTCTAGGCGCAGCGGGGCGGGGGTGGTCCGGGCGTATGCTCAGGCGGCAGATAGCGGGAGCAGCCCGGCCAGGATTGGTGCTGGGGCCGCAGGAGAGTCTAGGCCCCGGGAACGACCTGCGGAACCGCGGCCCGCCGGCTCAGCGCTCACCCCGATCCGCCGCCCGTCGGCCGCAGCCCCGCGCCCCGCTCCGCCGCGCCCCGCTCCGCCGCGCCATTGGCCAGCCGCGCCCCGCTCCGCCGCGCCATTGGCTGCTCGCGCCGCCTGTCACCTCACTGCCGTTAGCCGCTTGGCTGCCCGCCAACCTCTCGCTGCCATTGGCTGTCAGGCGGAGTCCGCCTCCCGCCTCCACGGCGCCGTTGGTTACTACGGCTGTCAGTCATTTCTCGAGAAGGGGAGGAGCGACGCCTGCGTGTGGAGCCCTTCGACCGTGGCGCCGGGCAGGCCCCGCCCCCTCCCATCGTCACGGCCTGGCTCCGCCCCCTTCCACTGGTCGCCGCCGATTCCTCTCTGTTCTCGTCCTCCGGGAGCGCGGAACGGGGGGGCCCGTGGGCCTGGGCCGGAAGGACTGGCCTAGATATGGGGGAGACGACACGTCCGGGGGCGGTGGAGGTGGGCGAGACAAGTTGGGGAACAACTGAGTCTCGAACCAGTTTTTATTAGCCAGACTGGGGGCATGGGAGGGAAGCCTCGGGAGGCCCCAGGCACCCCAGTATTCGGGAGTATTCCCCCAAATTGCAAAATATCCCCCTGAAATGGTTGGAAGGGGCAGCCCCAAGACTTCAGATCACCCCCGAACATTCCAGGGGGTTGGCCCCCAGAAGAAATGGGCGAGGGAAGCACAGCACACCCTCAAACTGGCTTTGGGAATCCCAGCAGCCCTTTTCAGGCTGGACTCTGTCTGTAGGTCTACCTATGCACTCGGAGACACTCATGGCATTATGAGCACTTGTGATGGCACTCTGGGGACCCTTGGTAGCAACATGAGCCCTGGGAGAGGAGATGCCAAGTTCTCTCTTCCCTCTTCCCCCACTGAAAAAGCCGTGCTGAAGTCAGGGCAGAGGCAGTTTGAGGACATCCGGGGGTCTCCAGCAACTAGGATCATCCCAGTAGTACAATACCACATACTAGAGGTGCCACCAACCTTGCACAAGCCCTGTTTGGCCCTCAGTGGGGCCTTTTGGGGTGGTTTCCTGCTTTCTGAGGAAGGCAAGAGGAACTGCAGGCCCTGCTCCAGGGCCATGGGGACTCCCCACTTCTCTGGGCAGATGAGGATGCATGCAGGAGGAGCTGTTGTTGGATGGAGCCAGCCAACTGCAACCCTTAAAACCTGCTGCTCCCTATCTCAAATGTCCCACCTGGAAGGTAGGAATGCATCAGCTTGCCCAAAAAGTTTTCAAAGCAGAGCCACCAGCAGCTGGACCGTTGGGCCTGACCTGCTTCCTGGTGTGACACTTGCACCATTACAGAGAAGGAAAGATGAGCACTCTCACCCTCACCAGAGTAGCTCAGGACCTACTTTATTGTAAGTGCATGAGGAAATGGGTCTGGGGAGCCTTAAAAGGCAGCTTTGAGCCAACCAAATTGCAGACTGAATTCTCTCCCTCTGAGAGGGAGCATTTGGAACATATGCAATTGGTTTGGGGCCAGAAATGAGCCTTTGGACTCTACAAATGAGGCTTTGAACCTTCCAGATCAAACCTGGGGCCTTCAAAATGATGCTCTGGACCCTCTAAATGAGTCTTTGAACTTTAAAAGCATAAATCTTGTGACGTCTAAATGTAGTTTTGTAGTATGAAAATGTGGGTTTGTATCTTAAACTATATGATCTCCCAAGTGCAGGCTTTAGGGATTTAAAAGTGATTCTGTTTTCCTTACTTTGGAGGATTGTGTTATATAAATCAGTCTTTGTACTTGAAAAACTTGGGGTTGAATCAGAAAAATAATCCTTTGGACCTTGAAATTGTAGTTCGGGATCTCAATTTTTTTCCTCGGTTTTTTATTTGTTTGGTTTGTTGGGTTTTTTGGGGGGGGATGTTGTTTGGGGTTTTTTGTCACTGAGATTCATGTTCCAACCCTAAGAATGAGGGGGTTTGGACTAAAGCATTCCTGTGTTATCAGCCCTGTTCTTAGCACAAATCCATCACCCTCAGGGTGGTTAACCCTGGGGCCTATCACACTTGGAGGGGATTAATCCTTGAGGCCATCACCTCTGGGGGGGGCAACCACCCTGGTTGTTTTTTACTCTTCGGGTCCATTAGTCCTTGATCCCATCACCCTTGGGATGATTAACTCTGGGCCCACCAGAGGTGCTTTACCCTGTTGGCCCATCACATCTCAGGCCCGGCCCTCTCAGGGTTATTAACCCTGGGGGACCATCCCCCTGGAGGCTCATCCTTTTTGCTTTGAAGGACCCTGGGGCCCACTAAGGTGACCATGAGCAGCAGGATGCAAAGGATAATGCATCACTATCCTGGGTGGCACTTGGAGGCAGGTGGCAGCAGGGTTGTGTGCTCCTTCCTCGCCACTCAGTACTGGTGAGCCCACCCTTTGAACACTGGGTCCAAGCCCTGGGCTACCAGTACAGAACAGATTGTCGGCAAGCCAGCCCGGGAACAGGCCTTGGAGATGCCCCATGGCTGGGAGCCTCTTGGAGGGGCTGCAGGAGCTGCTCAGCCTGGAGCAGGTTTGGCTGCAGAGGGTCCCACCGAGGTCTCAACACTGGCAGAGGCGGGACAAGAGACACTAGGCACACACCCAGACCCAGAGTGACTTGGGAGGACATGTTTTTTACTGTGGGGGTAAATGAGGCTTCTTGGGAAAGTTCTGGGGTCCCAAACTGGGGAGGGGTAAAAGGCCACCTGGACACAGCTATGGTGGTTTCCCTGGGGCTTGCCTGAGACCCCAGCATCCCTTGAAGGGTCCTGCTTCACCCGGGACTCTCCTAGGGGCCTTCCCAGGCCTGCTGACCCCCAGAGAGCCTCCCAAGCTAAGACCCCATGCTAGTCTTTGCTGTGCCCTGGTGACCCACCGGGGCTTTCTTTGGAGGGGAACAGCAGGTGATGCCAGGGACACAGGGCGGGCTCATCATCTCCCCCAGGCCAGCACATGGAGTTGGTGGGCAGCATTGCGCAGCCGCTCACGGTGCTCAAGGCGGCAGTGCAGCCCCGGGGGGACGGATGTTAGTCCCCTCTGCAGCCCCCAGCACCCAGCAGCGATGGTCCCCGTCGAATCGTTGTCCCCACCATGCAACACTGCCCTGCCACACAGCTCTTCCCAGCATCCACCGGCTGCCAGCAGGGCTTCTAGGGCCACCATGGGTGCATCATGGCCACTGCGCCCTGCCCACCCCTCCAGCGCCCAGCCCAGGTACACGGTGTCCCGCTCGGCTGGGGACGGGAGGGATGGCACCTGGGCCGGGCCAGGACCCTCCAGAAGCCCACGGGAGTCCAGGTACCTGCAGGGACATGGGGACACTGAGGTCACTGGGGATATTGGTGGCAGCTGGGATGACACTGAAGACATGGGGAGTCATCAGGGACACTGGTGTCAGTGGGGACATTGGTGTCACCAGACAAGGGGGTAACCAGTGACACTGGGGGTCACTGGGCGATGGCTCTCCAGCAGCCCCTGTGACCCCAGGAACCTGTGAGGACACTGGGGACAATTGGTACACCTGGGGGGGCACTGTGGCTCTGGACACAGTGGGGACACTAGTAACACCAGGAAAACCCATAACCCCAGGAACCCTAGGGACACACAGGTCAGTGCCCCTGAGGATGGCACCACTGGCGGGACACAGGTGCAGCAGGAACAGCATGGGCAGTGCCAGCCCTGTGGACAGAGTGGACATCAGGATCAGCAGTAACCCCAGTGTGATGCGCTTCCAGGACTGGGACAGAGCCTAGTGGGCACCAGTGACACCAATGGCCCCCTGAGCCCCTCCCAGTATCCTCCTCAGTCCAACCTTGTGCTCCCAATGTCTCCCCAAGGCCTTCCCAGTGACCCCTCACCGGTGCCAGGCCTCCCCAAAGAAGGGCCAGGCAGCAGCATTGTCCTCCACAGCCACACCGGTGCCCTCCACGTAGTCCCATGCCAGGGGCAGGACCCGCAGCAGCTCAGCCCCCCAGCGCTCTGGGGGCTCCCCTCGAGCCCCCAGTGCCCCAAAGAGGGCCACTGCCAGTGCTCCGAGGTACCCTGTGGGGACAGGGGCTTCAGGGGGGTTCCTGTGTCCCCTCCTGCCCTGCCTCCCTCAGGCTGGCACCCACCAGTGGGGTGGTGGTGGGTCATGCGCCCGCTCTCGATGCTCACCCGGATCAGTGTCGGCAGCTCCCAGGCATGTGGATACCTGTGCTGGCATCAGACAAGTCCCCACCGCCCCGGTCCTGTATCCCCAGCCTTGTTCCCATCCCCATCCCACCACTCTTGTCCCCACAGTCCTTGTCCCTGCTGTGCCCATTCTCCCTGTTGCTGTCCCCGTGTTCTCAGTCCCCGACCTCCCAGCTCCAGCACCACCATGTCCCCAAATCCCAGACCTTGTCCTCTCCAGCCCCACCGCTCTCTGTATCCCCGTTCTTCTCCCTCTGACATCCCCATGTCCCTGTTACCCCACCCCCATCCCCTCACGTCCCCTTCCCTCCAGCTCTGACACACCCATTTTCCCAGCCCCAACATTCTCATGTCTCCATTCCCCCAGCTCTGACAGTCCCTCACCCCCATTCCCCGTGTCCCTGTTCCCCCACGTCCCTCCAGCCCTGACACCCCCATGTCCCCATTCCACCCATTTTGACACCCCCGCATCCCTGTTTGACACCCCTACATACCCTGTCCCCATCCTTCCAGCTCTGATACCTCCATTCCCCATCCCCACCTGTCCCCCCATTGCTCCGTCCCCACCTGAGGCCGATGGCCAGGCTGCGCATGGCGGCCCCGCAACCGGTGCCACGGGGGTTGAAGGGGATGCGATAGCCCTCAGGCTCCCCAGGCCGCAGCTGTGAGGTGCCTGGGGGAGCATGGGGGCGTGAGGCCCCCTAAGCCCCCCTGCCTCTCCCCGGATCCTTGGGCCGCACTCACCCAGGATGCTGGTGGGTCCAGGCTTGCGTCCCTCCATGTCTCCCATGGCAGCCACGTAGCGGCGAGCCAGCTCCTGCAGGAGGGGTTCCCCCTCCAGGCCTGGGTGGGGGAGCATGAGGGCCTCCCTGGGTTACCCAGGCTGGCAGGGAGGGGAGGGAGAGGCCCCGTGCACCCCCCAAAACTGAAAGGGAAGAGGAAGACCCCCCACTGCACCCCGCCCAAAACATGTGGGGAAAGGGTACATCGCCCCACAGACACCCCAAAACTAGAGGGGGGGAGGAGAACATCCTTCATGGACCACCAAAACTGGAGGGAAAAGGAGACACCACTCACAGACCCCCCCCAAAAGTGGAGGGGAAGCAGGACAAGTTTCATGGAGAAATGGGGAATCCCCCTGAGCACTCCAATTTGGGTGGGAAAGGAGTACCCTGCCAGGTCTCTAAAGTGGGAGGGGAAAATGTTCCCCCCTCTAGCTCCCAATAGGGAAGGGCACATAAATGGTGAAAAACACACAGACACAGACAGACACACACGCCCCACCTGCCACTCTCCCCGAGTAAATGAGGACCCCCCCCCCCCCCAAGCCTCACTGGCTAAACTCTAAAAGGGGAGGAGAGGAGGAAAGTGGAATTAGAATGCCCCCAAGCCCCCTCCAGGGCTGGCCAGAGTCCCCCCAAAAGCCCCTCCCAGCAACCCTCCAGTTTAGGTCATGGATACAATGGGGGACTTCTGCCCCATACAGCCCAGGGCTAAAATGGGGACCCCCCCCCAAACCTCGCTATACAACCCAAGGCTATATACAACCCAACCAAAAGATAAGTCCCACCCTCTAGGGGATGTAGTGAGGACATCCCCCTCACCCAGAACACTCCACTTCTAGCCTGGGATACAATGGGGACCCCAATCCCAGGGATCTGTATCTGTGGGGTGCCATGGAGCCCCCCTCACCTGTGGCCAGGCCCTCGGCAGTGGCGAGGTGCAGGACGGTGTCATCGCTGACGGGCCACTCAGGGGGCTCGAGGGTGATGGCCGCCAGCCCCCCCCAGCTCAGCCAGCTCGGCGTGGATCTGGGGGCCCGAGGTGCAGTACTCCCAGCGGCCCCCGCGGTACCCCAGCGCATCCCCCACCCCACTCAGCACCATGGCCGCCTCGTAGGCTTCCACTGAGGGCACCCTGGAGGGAACAGTAGGTTCAGGGGGTGCCAGCAGTGGGGGAACCTCGGGGCCCCGGCGCACTCACGTCTCCTCCATGGCGGAGCAGCTGGAGACGCCTGTTAGAGGCTCAGGGCACGGAGCCAGTGCTGGCCAGGGGCCCTTAAGGGGCCCAGAACACCTCTGGGATGGGGGGAGAAGCAGGGGGGGATTCCAGGG
Source organism: Neopelma chrysocephalum (assembly GCF_003984885.1). Classification (NCBI taxonomy): domain Eukaryota; kingdom Metazoa; phylum Chordata; class Aves; order Passeriformes; family Pipridae; genus Neopelma; species Neopelma chrysocephalum. The sequence continues at coordinate 294,767 of NW_020898041.1, forward strand.
GTGTTACGGATGAGGGAGGCTGAAAGAGGAGAGACTCCAGGGAGTCCCGTAGGACACCCAGTGGGACTGGGGGGCTCAGAGAGGCAACTAGAGAGGCATGGAGGGAGGTGGAGGGGTGCTGTACCCAAATGGGCATGAAGGAGCCTGGGGAAGCACCCTGAGGGGCCTGGGGGACATCCAAAGGGAAATTAGGGATACCCCGAAGGGGCATGGAGGCACCCAAAAGGGCCTAAGTGAAACACAAAAGGGACACTTAGAGAGGCTAGAGGCCTCTTAAGGATTTGGAGCACAGAGGGCTGGGGTACAGCAGCCCCAGGGGAGAGAAGGAGCACAGCCAAGGAAGACTGGTCCCACCAAATATTTCCCTATACTTATTTTGCTAAGATGGGGCAAAAACATGGCCCTGAGCTGTATTTTGGGGCAAGATCTCACAACACTGCTCTGGCTTGGGTCGCCAGTGAGAGGTTCAAAGCTCCACCTTAAATTTCTGAGTGGAGCAGCACAGCCCAGGCCAGGTCCAGGTCAGGGCAACTCCTGTGCTTCAGCACCAGTTTCATCTTGGATTTGGTCCAAATGATACCAAATGAGGCACAAATCTTTGGTCTGGTGGTAAAAGTCTGGAAAAGGGGGTGGTTAGTGATCAAAAAGGTGAATAACGAGGCTTAAAATCCATTGTCATGTTGGAAAAATTTCAAAAGGCCAACACTTGGGGGACAAAAAAATGATGTTTTGGAGGCTTTTTTGGCTGGACACACAAAAATGGAGGAGTTATCCTACTACACTGTGAAAAGGGGGTTCAGAACCCAACAGAGGAAGCTCTGGAGCCTGTGGGTCAGGGGCAGGACACCCTGAAACCCTGCAGTCCAGGACACACCCAAGCTGCACAGGTTTGGTCCACAAGTTACAAATGAGTTTTCGCTAAATTCTACCCATTTTCAACTCACTTTTATGCTGTTTTTTTACACTTAGGTGGAGCTTGAGTGATTTTAGTCATGCGTGTTACTCAGTGAAAGGCGGTTGTACCTTGGGGACAGGTATCTCAGTGCAGTATCTGAGATAACCTTGAAATAGGGACACCCATCAGTCCAAGGAGAGGGATTTTGCCACAGTTGCTGATTCAACAGCAGGACATCTTCCTTTATCTCTCTTGGTTTTCAGCTCCTGTGCAGCTGATCAGCTAGAAAGTACCACCGAGTTCCCTCCCCTGCAAAGGTTTCGACACTCAACTCCACCCTTCATTTAGTCCCCCTTAGACTGTGCTGTGTGGGGGGAGGTCGGGTATGCTGGCTGCCTTCCATCCAGGGAGTAGCAATGTATTTTCCCCTATAATTTCTGTACCATTATCTTTTTACCCCCAGTCATTTTCCCACAGCCCTTAACCAGAAAATGTGTAGAGACATCCTCAAACAATGTTACCGGTGACAATTAAGGCTTGTACAAAATCAGCCATGTCAGACACAACTGGCTCCAAAGCAGCATTTTTAGGGCCCAGATGGTCATTTTTAGGGTCCAAGCCACACCTTGAGTGTCCAGACCCCCATCTGGGTAGTCCAAAGCCCTCTTTTAGGGACCAAAGCATCATCATTAGAGCCCTAAGCCTTTCTTCTAGCCTTGAAAGTCTCCTTTTTATGGTCCAGGTTGACAATCTGCCTTATCTCCACTGTGGCAGCACAAGACCCGTGGCCTAAGTACTGCTCCCACTTTGGTGTCATCTGCCAACTTGCTGAGTGTTGTCTCTGCCCCAGCATCCAGATCATTAGTCAAGAAAGACATTAAATAGGATCAGTCCCTGACCCCTGGGACACACTTGTTATAGGTAAATAAACCAAATCAAAATTTAGCAGCAAAATTTATTGTGAGATTTATAAAGTGCAGATAAGCAAATCAACGCGCTGGGTGGCCTGAGGAGACCCTTGCTCCTCACCGGCCCACAAGCCCAATGAAAACAAACAGCAACTTTTATGCTTTTCCAACCCCCTCCCATAGTCACTCGTTAGCTCTTGATTGGGCTTGGGTTCGCGGGCCTTGTTCTGGTTGGTTCTGTTGCAGGCCCATCTTGATTGCCAGGGACTTTCCATCAGTACTTTCCATCAATAGCTTTAATTAGCCCAATGTCCTTGGAGCTGAATATGGGAAGATGTCCAGATGGTCCAGATGTTCTCCTTGGCCCTTCTTTATCATTTCCATCCTTGACCCTCTGATCCTTGTTCTCTTCTTCTTTTTCTAATGAATATACTTAAACAATATTTTTAGAAAAGCAGGATATGGTATACGTGCTCAGTAAAACAAGATACTTTATCTTTGCCAACTAGGTAGGGAACTGCCAGTCACAAGATAGTCAACTTCCAGCAGTTAACTATTCTGCAGCTTACAATTCCCCAGTCCTAACAAAGCATTAGTTATAATATACAAAAAAATACAATATATATTTTGACGAGTAAATTTTACTATTGCTTACTTATTACACACTGCTTCTTCCTGGCTCCAGACAAGGCTTGGTGCTGCTGAGCAGAACCCTTGGGGTCCAGCCATCCAGCCCTTTTCAGTCACTGTTGACTCATCCAACCCATGTCCCTTTGAGTGACTTGAACTCCATATTTAAAAATAAGAGATTGCCAGATGGGCATGTGCAAGCACATAGCTTTCAAAATCCCATCATGCACAACATCCCACAGTGGGTATTTCCACCAATTGCCCCAAAATCTAAAAAGAAGGATTATTCATGCAAGGCCATGTCATAACCTATGTGGTCAGAGGCATGATGCTCGTTGTGAATTCTTGTCAGGCTGAACAAAGACACTGGGCTACATGTCAGGGAACTCTTTATGTTTTATTGTACAGCCACCATAACTCCAGGAACCACCCCAATATTTAGATTAAAAAGGTGTTGGCTAACAAGCCCTTAAATTATTGCAATACACTTCTACAAGAGTGGGGCCAAACAAGCCCTTAGATTTGGTACAGTACACTTCAGTAAGTTCTCAGCTCCCACAAGAAGCTTCTCAAAGGTGCTGGCTCACAAGCCACAACACACTTCCACAAGCTCCCCACTCCCAATCAAACTTCAATATGGAGTACAGGCTAGAATATCATAGCCGTGCTTTGCCCAGGCAAAGCAAGAGAGGAGAGAAATAAAGATAGAAAAGGGAGAGAACAAAGAATATCAGCAGTCTGTAGATCCCACATTGGTCCTGCCACGTGGGTCTGGAGCTGAGGTTGCAAGACAAAGAAAGCAAAAAAGAAAGAGAGGAAAAAGAGAACCAGGGGAGCCCAATCCACTTCCTTTCCTAGTTAACGTGGTGCAACCTTCTATGTAAACTAGATTTTTTGTGCTGTTTTGTTCCACATGCACAGCCAGCCCTTTTGGCCCTCCTCCTGCAAGTTAGCTAGGGATGGGACAGCATGAATCTCAAGGTGGAGCAGGGAGTTGGCTCAGAACATGCTGCCCCTGCTCTGCAGGACCCTCTCCTCCAGTTACCTTTCCTGTCGTAACAGAATGTTTGAGACAAAACATGCTTAGGCCCGGTCCTCCACAGGCCAATAAGGGGGTTTAATTCTGGCTTTGGCTTTTCTGCCTGTTCATTCCAGTCGAGTGTCAGTTTTGTTCATTTCAGATGCTGTGCTGCTCCCTCATCCAGGCTGACAGTCTGGCCTCATCATACTGTGTTTGTCCGACGTGCATCTCCACGATGCTCAAACCTCCTCACTGATTGATGAGAGTTTGTGATCTCCACAACCTGGCTCCAGATATCATAGCCTCGCCATGAGGATCTCTGTATTGGCAGGGTTTGCACCCAAGTAGCACTGGGTGCAGGTGTCCGCTGGCAGATCCAGTTGGAGAGCCCTGGAGCTGTGTTATCCCTGGGAGCATGGTTACAGCCTAAAGAACTAGTTCTCTTCCTCCTCCTCCTTGTTGAGTTATCATAGTCAGTGCTGTTCATGAACCAGCTGCAGAGATCATTGCCCCACTGAGGGGATCTGCTCCGGGCCCTCTCCCTGGCACTGTTCCTCTGGCTGTGTGTCACCTTAATCCTACCAGGCACAGCTTGTGGTCCTGCAGAACCTGCCTGCTCACTGCTGCCCCCCGTCTGACTGAGGATGGAATGGACATATGATGGTGCTGGTGAGGAAGCCACCATTTCTCCCATTTTCAAATTGGAGCACCTGGAGGAAAAAAGAGTGATCTCTGTTTAGGGCATTCCTTGTAGACTCCTCTGGGATTTAGTTATTTTCTTGGAGCAACAGAGGGAAGAATTCGCCAAGGTCACCAATGGGAATTTAACTGGGGTCTTCCCACCAGGTCTGCCCCTGTCAGAGCAACTCCTTGTCTTTATACCTGCTGTGGCCTCCATTTCACAGAATCCTAGAATCCTAGAATTTAGTTGGAAGGAACATTAAAGATCAGCTAGTTTCAACATGGGCAAGGGCACCTTTCACTGCCATGGGCAAGAATACCTTCCACTAGCCCAGATTGCTCCAAGCTCTGTCCAACCTGGCCTTGAACACTTCCAGGGATGGGGCAGCCACAGCTTCTCTGGGCAAACTGTGCCAGACCCTCATCACCCTCACAGGGAAAAATTTCTTCCTAGTATCTAATCTAAATCTTCCCTCTTTGCTTTAAAATCATTACCCCTCATCCCATTACTAGTCTCCTTGATAAAGAGTCTCTACTCATCTTTCCTAGAGGCCCCCTTTAAGTGTTCTTCTCTACATGAGCCAGCTTCAGAGAGCAGACAAGTGGCAGAATACACAGGGCAGCACCCTAAAGCCTGAAGGTGAGGCAAGGGAAGAGAAGGACTGGTGTGGGATAGTTCAAAATTCACAGCACTGAAGAATGCAAGGAGGAGTTCTCTCCTGTTACAGAAGCACCCAGGAGGATGAGAAGACAAACAGCAAAGCCAGGAAAAGGAAACATATTCTGAACTCATGTGACACTGGTTATTACCTGGCATAGAACAGCAAATATGCTTGCTGCCCCAGAACTGTGTGGGTATCACAACTATCCACAGACTCATCGTCCATCTTGTACCACAGTCCATTGCTGGCCTGCAAAGAAAGGCATGCATCTGGAGAGGAACTCCAGAGTTTTTCCACAACACCACAGGCAGAAAACCGCAGAACCAAGAGTACACTAAAACAAATCCAATCCAGTCCCAAAGGAGACCTTCTCCCCCAAAACCCCGGCTGCCAGTAACACTGCTTGGAAAGTTTGTCTTCCCCAGCACACATTTTTCCTTGTCAGGAGGAATGTCTTTACCTTTGTGTAGCAGAAAAAGTGTCCTTCAAGACAGGTGTCACCACTGTGCACTACGATGGCATATAAGGAGCAGAGGAGGGGTTTTCCAGCTGTGTCAGACATGTATGGCCGAAGATCCAAGTATTCAGGATAGTCCACAAACTACAGAGAGACCAAGAGGGCTCAGAAATGATCCTGAGCTACCACATGAAATAGCCTTCAATATGTAATGATTTAGGTGGCAGGAAACTGTTCTCAGCCAAAACATCTCTGTCAGAGCAGAGTCCAGGCTGGTCTTCCCACAGGAATTGTCTCCCCAGAAGGGAACACAAAAGACTCAACAGGAGCGGCTTGTGACAGAGTGTACTGCTTTGGGGAATCTTCTGCTCCAGGAAGAGAAAGTTGGACTCCAGCTGTGTACACACCTTGCTGATCTTCTTGCCAGTCCATTGGTCAGCCCTTTCCAGACATAACGTGAGGACTCTGGGTGCTTGATGGATTGTGACCCTCTTGGAGGCAGCAACCTTCTTCTTACACCTTGAAACCAAGCACAGAGCCGAGTGCTGAAATGCACCTGATCTTCCCCCAAGAAGGCCAGACAACCTTTCCTGTCTCACTCATCCTTACGCTATTTTAAGGCTATTCCGAGCCACATTAAAAAAGCTGTATCTCACTGTTGTGCATTAAACCTCCATGAGAAGATGACTTCTGTTCGATGACATTCAGCCTCCCCTCATGCAGGATCTGGTGTTATTATGTCATTAGGAATCATCTTACTTGCTACATTTGAAGCATTCTTTCAGATCCAGCTCCTTGGGTGTCACACAGTCCTCCAGAACTGTGGTGAGAGATGAGGCTGCCTGGAAGAGTGAGAAAGGAACCACTGAGCTTTGGGAAATGCTCTCACTCAAACACTTCCCAGGAGCTGACAAGAAGACCCAGGCAGCTGACTCTGAGGATACCCATTGTAAACCTGCAGGCATTGTCTGGAAGGAGGCAAAGAAAGAGGGTGTGATGCTGAATATTTCCCTCATGTTCCAGGGGCTCCCAGAGCCATCAAGAGCTCCGTCTCTGTGCCACCACTCAGTTCAGCTACTGATGTTGTGCAGGGGCATCGGTAGTGAAAACAATCCAACCCCATCAGCCTGGGAGCCAGAAGGGTGTTGAGAGAGGGCAAAGGGAAGGAGGAGGAAAGTATGTCAAGGGTGCAGAGGGGATAATGCTGCTTGTCCAGCCTAAAGCCAGCACCATGGGGACACCAGTGTCATGGCCTCTGCAGGAACACATGCATTCCCCTTCCCACTCACCACCAAGCTCCCTTGTGCTTGCAGTGCAGGTTTTTAAGACAAATACTTTGATTCTGTAAAGCTACAGGGGCCTTGGGGCATCTTGAAGCACAATTGCGAACCCTCTTACTCTGATATCCAAAGAGACATCCAGGAAGGCCTTGTAGGAATCAGTAACTGCTTGGCAGCTCAAGCATGTGACTGGAAAGAAAATCAAAATGCTGGGTTAGTTGACTGTGCCAGTGTATGCTTAGATTACCTACTATGCCAATCCTAGGACCAGCTATTTGTCACAGGCAGACAGAAGGGCACAGACAATGTGAAAGGAATAGTTGCGGAAACATACCTCTGGATCTCATAAAGCCCCCAAATATTTGATGGACGATGGTAGTTTCTTGTGAAGAGATATCCGAGCTGGAAATAAAAATAAATGGCAAGGAAGAGAGTTACCTCCTCCAAGAGTCCAAGTTGAAGGCCCTGGACATCAGTTTTCCTTGATGGAGCACATCAAGGAGTCCAACAGGTTCAGGAGCATTGAAAAGGTAATTTGCTTGTGCTTACTCGCTGCTGCTACTCAGACAAGCTCTCTGCATGGCATTGAGAGCACAGCGTAAGAACTCGTAGGCGTTTTCCTGCCTGCCATACTCAAATTCTTCTCCTATGACTAAGAAAGAAGAAGTTAGTAGCTCTCCCCTAAAGGGATCAAAAAGAAGAAAACCTGTTGAAGCACCTGAAACAACTTACATTTGAGGTCTTTGAGGACACCCCCAGGCAGGATGGCACTGGCTGAGGAATGCAGGACCTTCCTAATGTGCACTTCCATGATGCACATCATGCAGAAGCCTTGCTGTTGACCTGAAGAGGTAAAGAGAGGGGGAAGGACGGAGGGAGGGAGAGAGGGAGGGAAGCTTCTCAGGTTAGGAAAACATCCCCAATGATGGGAAACCTGCTGGAGATCTTGAAGTTCTAAGAACAGTCTCCTCTACTCCCAAGCTGCCAAAGTCCTGACAAGCCCAGGACATTTTAGTGCTTCAGAGGGATTTAATGCTTCAGCAGAGTTTTCTGTGCAATAAGTCAAGGGGGTTTAACTTGCAGAGATAGAGACCCAGGGCTAGAAAGAGTTGTTTTTCTGAGGATGAACGCAACTTGATAGGACAAGCAGCTTCTTGGGGCTGACAAAGTTCTCCTAAAGTTCTCTGCTGTTCTCCTAAACCTGATTCCAGGTTCTGGCAATCCTTGGGATTTGCCCAAGATATTTGCAAGAAGATATTCCTAAAAGTACTCACATGACTGGCTGTGCTCATGAGAGAGCAGGTAGTTGGCCAGAGGGGGTGTGTATGTCAGGCACTGCAGGATGACATTGATGTAGCAAGTATTGCCCAGGTTGAGGAGTCCCGCGCCAGGTCTCTGTCTTTGGTGCCAGTCCATGCATATCTTCTCTGGGGGAAAGAGGATCCTTTGTGGCAGAGCCATTCCCTTGGCAATGACTGCGGGGAAATGACATTTGAAAAGAGATGAGACAATATTGTTGCTCGAAAGCATATTCAAATATTGAGTTCTCTACAGGAGCACCGACGACAACAGCTCTAATTGCCAAGCCAGAAACATTGGGTGAAGCCTGTTGACATCTACTGGTAGGGAAACAGTTTTGGAAAACAGTCAGTTTCTCTGTGTACTCTGCCAACAGTCCAACAAACTCACTTTGATTTCTGGGCCTCAGGCTACCTTCCTTTCCCTCTAGAGCCTTGAATTTTCAGGTCAAGGCTCAGAAGAGTTGTTCCCCATTGCAGCCATCACCCCTCTCAGGAATAGAGGGGAAAGTTTTGGATGACAGAGTTCCAGAAAAATCTCCTTCAGAAATATCAGATCAGCACCAATCCAATCACCTGAAGGGAAAGGAAATGATTGTAGCTCAATAAAATTATTTAGAAACCCCAAACGTGACCCATAAAGCACCTTGAGCTGTCAAAAACGTTTTGGTGGGGCTTGTAGCTGCTGCCAACGATGAAAAATGCTTGGAAAAAGGCAGGCACACAGGCATCAGTGGAAGCAGCTGAGATGTCCCGAAGGCCAGCTCAGCCCAACTAGCTTTTGGTGGCCCACTCCTCAGGATACTAAGCATTGGGCAGGTGAGGTCACAATCACTGGACTGATGCTGCATCTCTGTGCATTTGTGACATGAGGCCACATGGGCACATGTCCCTTTGAGGCCACAGAACCCCATGGCTGTCACAATCCAGGCACCTCTTGCAGCTGGAAGTCACTGGACCTCCCCAGGCACTGCTGGTGAAGGGCTATTCATCAGCCAGCAAAGCTCCTGCTTCTTTCAGGAGCTGCAGCAGCCAGATGAGTCAAAGGCTGCTGAGGGCTGTAAGTGAGCCTGGTCACAGCTTTGGCTGGCACACTCGGAGTGCTAGAAGTTTCATTTCCACTCCTTCCAGCTTCTTCCAGGCTTTTAAGTCCCCAAAGATCCCTTTTTAGGGGGCAAAGCCTTAGTTGGGGGCAAGGAAGCATTCTTTGAGGGCACAAAACCTAACTTCAAGGTTCAGGCCCTCATTTTTATTTCCAAAGATCCATTTTTGGGGCCCACAGACCCAGCTTGAAGACCCAAAGCCCCTTTCAGAGGGTCCAAAGCCCTCTTTTACAGCTCAAAGCTTTCACTGGAGTGCCCAAAGTCCTTTCATCAAGTACCAAAGCTTTATTTCTCAGCACCAGTTCACTTTGCAAATTTCACAGGGTCATTTGTAGCATTTCACCTGTTAACTTTTTTTCATGACTAAAGCTTCTGTCTTTTATTAAACACCTCCAGGGGCAGTGACTCCACCACCTTCCTGGGCAGTCCATTCCATTGTTTAATTACCCTTTATGTGAAGAAATTCCTCCTTATGTCTAACTTAAATCTCCCTTGGCACAGCTTGAGACTATGTCCTCTCGTCCTGTCACTTGTTACCTGGGAGAAGAGGCAAATCCTCACCAGGCTACAATGTCCTTTCAGGTAGTTGTAGGGAGTGATAAGGTCACCCCTAAGCCTCCTCTTCTCCAGGCTAAACAACCCCAGCTCCATCAGACACTCCTCATAGGACTTACCTTCTAGACCCTTCCCCAGCTCCATTCTCTTCTTTAGACATGCTCCAGAACTTCTATGTCCTTCTTGCAGTTAGGGGCCCAGAACTGGACACGGGGACACAGCACTTGAGGTGCCTCACCAGTGCACAGCATAGGGGGACAATCACTCCCCTGGTCCGCCTGGCCACACCATTGCTGGTACAAGCAAGGTGCCCACCTGGGTACACCTGGGCTCATGTTCAGCTGCTGTCAAACCAGCACCCCAGGCCTTTTCTGCTGGTCCACTTTCCAGCCACTCTTTCCCCAGTCTGTAGCACTGCATGGGGTTGTTGTGACCCAAGGGCAGGACCCAGCGCTTGGCCTTGAACCTCATGCTGTTGACCTTGACCCATCTATCCAGCCTGTCCAGATCTCTCTGCAGAGCCTTCCTGCCCTCCAGCAGATCAACACTCTCACCCAGCTTGGTGTCATCTGTGAACTTACTGAGGATACACCTGATGCCCTCATTCAGATCATCAGTGAAGATATTAAACAGGACTGGGCCCAACACTGATCCCTGGGGATACCACTAGTGACCGGCCGCCAACTGGATGCAGCACCGTTCACCACCACTCTCTGGGCCTGGCCATCAGCCAGTTCTTAACCCAGCAGAGAGTGCACCTGTCCAAGCCGTGGGCTACAACTTTTCCAGGAGTGTGCCATGGGAGACAGCATCAAAGGTTTTGCTGAAGTCCAGGGAGACACATCCACAGCCTTTCCCTCCTCCACTAAGTGGAGGTCACCTGGTCATAAAAGGAGATCAGGTTGGTCAGGCAGGACCTGCCTTTCTTAAACCCATGCTGACTGAGCCTAATTGCTTGGTTGTCCTGTGTGTGCTGTGTGATCACACTCAAGATGACCTGCTTCATAACCTTGCTGGGCACTGAGGTCAGGCTGGGGCAGAGGGACCTCTCAGCAAGTTGGCAGATGACACCAAACCGTGATGAGTGGTGCTTATGCCAGGGGGTCTTGCTGTGATCGCAAGGGACCTGGGCTTACAGAGACCTCCTGCAGTTCAGCATTGAGATGTTCCCCAAATGACCACCAGAGACCCTCAGAAGACCCCTACTTATATCCAAATAAATCCATGGAAGTATTTAGCATAAAGGTATGTATTCCAGAAATGTAACGAGTATGTAATGAATATGTATTAGTTTCATGAACATAACCTGGTTTGTTAGACTGCTGAGTGCACATCTTGGGTGGAGAGATCCCCCATACATTCAGAACTGCAATAATGTCAGCTTCTAACCTAACAAACTGGTTAGAGTTTATTTCCTGGTTTTTGGTGACAGTTTTTGGCACTTCAGATGGGACTAAGCATCTGCAGCTTGGTGGACCAGTTGACAGTCCAGCCCGCAACAAAGTATTTTCAGGGAGATCATCTGATTCCCTAGTCTGATGAGTACACAGCACCTTCCTTTCTTGGAAGAAGAATATGGCATTTCTTAAGGTATTTTGTTTTATGGTATTCTATCTGCACATAAGTCATACTGATAGAAAGGACACAGTGTGAGGCTGAGAGATTTATGTAACTGGTTGATGGTTTGGATAAGGTTGTGTGCTACTATGGGGATGCCCCGGAGTGCAGTTTCAGTTTTGGGAGCAGGTTTTAAAAGGTTTTAAAATATTTTAAGGTGTTAAATGTGGGAGTGGGGCAATCTTCACAATTCTTGGGAGAAGAAATTCTGAAAAGCTTCCTTTGGTTTGTGTCCAAGGTTTGTGGAAAAGGCTTGGGGGCAACCCCTTGATGTGAAAACAATTTGTTGAATATTGTAATCATTGGCGGACAACATATAAGCTTGATGATTGGGAAAAGTGGCCTCTTCATGGGACTGTAAATTATAATACCATTTTGCAACTGATGCTGTTTTGTAGACAGGAAGGAAAATGGAATGAAGTGCCAAATGTTGATTTATTTTTTATTTATGGAACAATCCTGATTTGCAGAAAGAATTTATGCATGCATAAAGATCTGATGGTGTGAGCATTAGAAAAGGAGGATAAGAAACCACTCAGATGTTATTCTGCCTGTAGTATAAGTAAACATTGTATTAAATACAGACAGACAGGCAAAGAGGAGGATGTGGATTTATTAATGTAAGAGGAAACTGAATTGGTGTATTAGGGAGGGTTCGAAACATACTGAATCTAAAACCATGACACCGTTGCAAGCTCAACAAAACTGATATTTATTACCAAGAGATGGCCAACAAAACGAACAAACCCAAAAGGGAGGAAGGGGAGAAATAAGCCCCCAGCACGACCTCCCCAGTTACCCAGCTGTTGCCCATAAAGTAACCTTACTGACCTAGCATGCCTATAATTACCCATAGCAGAAGCTGCATCCTTGGAGAGTCAGTAAGTTCACAAACTGGCCGGCATCCCCGCCGAAAGGCAATGTTGTCCGAGGTGTGAAGCTAGCTCTTCTCCAAGAAAGAACTATCTGCTTTTTATAAAATTAATTGAGTGACCACAGCCTCCCAGGTGTGGCCCGCACCGCCCAGCCAGAGACCCTCAGTTCCACCCCTTGGTTATACAAGTGCATTTCTTTTGCGCACGTGTGGCTTTCCCTGCGCCTGCGTACTGCACTCGAGGGAAAAGGTGCCAGCACAGAAAGCTCTGGCTGCCCACGGAGTGCCCAGGCTGCGGCCACCAACTGCACCTCAAAGCCAAAGCTCCCAGGCTTTCTGTCCTGGGCAAAGGGCTGCTGATCCCTTTCGTCAGCCCCGGGCCGCCGCTGCCGGCCCCCCCCGCCCCAAAACCCATCCAAATGAAGATTCCTCCCAGGGAAAAGGTTCCAGCACAGAAAGCTCTGGCTGCCCACGGAGTGCCCAGGCTGCGCCACCAACTGCACCTTTTCGCCTGGAAGGAGGGGCCTGACCGTCCGGCTCTCGCCTGCCCTTCGTGCACCTCTCTCGGCTCTACGCGCGCAGCCGGGGCTCCCGGTCCCGGCGCCTCTGGTCTGGGAGGAATCCTGGACTGTATCCGATTTTGGCACTCGGCCGGCCGCGGGCTGGCTGGCGCGCCGGCCCGCGAGCGACCGGCCTTTTCGCTCGTAAGGAGGGGCCTGACCCTCCGGCTCTCGCCTGCCCTTCGTGCGCTTCACTCAGTTCTACGCGCGCATGCGGGGCTCGCGGCCCCGGCACCTCCGGTCTGGGAGGAATCCTCGACCTTATCCGATTTTGGCCCCCAGCCAGCCCCGGGCCAGCCAACGGGACGGCCTGCCAACTACGGCCCTTTTCATCTGGAAGGAGGGGCCTGACCCTCTGGCTCTCGCCTGCCCTCCGTGCGCCTTGCTCGGCTCTACGCATGCAGCCGGGGTTTCCACTCACGGCACCTCCAGTCTGGGAGGAATGCTCGACCGTATCCGATTTTGGCCCCCAGCCGGCACCGGGCTGGCCGGCGCTCCGGCCTGCAAACGACAGCCCTTTTCGCCCAGAAGGAGGGGTCTGACCCTCCGGCTCTCGCCTGCCCTTCGTGCACCTCACTCGGCTCTACGCGTGCAGCCGAAGCTCCCAGCACCGGCGCCTCTGGTCTGGGAGGAATCCTCGACCGTATCCGACTTTGGCCCTCAGCCGGTGCGTGGGCCTGCCAACGATGGCCCTTTTCGCCAGGAAGGAGGGGCCTGACCCTCCGGCTCTCACCTGCCCTGCATGCACCTCGCTCGGCTCTACGCACGCAGCCGGGGCTCCCGGCCCTGGCGCCTCCGGTCTGGGAGGAATCCGCAACCGTATCTGATTTTGGCCCCCGACCGGCCGTCGCGCGGTCCTGCGAAGGCGGTTCCCTGGAAACCTCAAATATCTAAAAATCCTCCTGCCTGACAAATCCTGGAATCCCAGGATGGCCTGCACCCAAACACTGGCAACCCTCTTTGCCTCACGGACCAGCCACTACCTGGGAAAAAAAACCGCAGCCGAAGTAAAAAAGAAATTCCTCCAGCTAGGTTTTTTTTATTCTAAAGTTAAAATTATCTAACAACAACCTGTAAGAGAAACAACACAAATAGCGGGTTAGAACTACTGACAAACACGCACAAATTTTTTCCATCCTCACACCTCAACCGCTCCGATAGCTACCGGACAGTCAGGGGCCATTGCTACACATCCACAGCCCTCCTCGGGAACGTGGTTGCCCTGGAGTCTCAAAAAAAAACAAAAAACAAAAAGGAGCAAGTTGCGGAGCCTAACAAAACACGCGCACCCCTCATGGCCGAGCACACCCCTCACAGCATTACAAGACAGTACCAAAGACAGAACACAGAAAGCAAAACTATGTAAGGTACAAAGCTATGCAATTCCTAACTGACGCACAGCAATACAATGCTATGACATTCACATACAGAGCAATACAACTGCAAATATACAAGTATACCAGACAGAACATTACATGGCAATACAAGTGACACGACATAAAAAGGGCTACAAGCAAAGGTGCAAAGATATACGGTTCCTGCCACGCAGAACACGACACCGTGACGTTTGGATATGGACCGATAGACTACAACTATACAGCTCTGTGATATGGAGCAGTATAACGCAATACAAATGACAACATAAACGGCTGCTGGACTTTTCCTATTCTACTTGGAAAACACAATAACTACACCTAAGAAGCAACCTGCAACACTAAATAAACATATACCATACTCTACAGATGCAGTCCAGAACTCATTGGGCAGGGACTCCCTGTGGCTCTCAGAAGATTCCATTGATGATGCTTCAGCCGATCTCGCCCCGGTCGCCCAAAGTTCCAGGAAAACCGATGCCATCTTTCACCCCAGGAATCTGAGTCTCCTTTGGGTGACTGTAAGACAAAAGGGGGAGGGACTCTGAAGCATGCCTTATGTGACCTTGGACTTACCCCAAAACCGAGTCTATACATTTTATAAGGCCCAAAGAGCCCTGACAAATGCCCATACCATAGACACTGTTTGCTACTCCACCTAGCTGTGACTCTATACACCCAAGCAGGGCAGCGCAGGACAATCCTGCTCAGAGACTGTACAGCCATCGGCTCAACTGACATGTTGACGTGAGACTTGGAGCAATATTCCATCTACCCACTGATCCACATGGCAGGGCAGAGCAGTTCCAGGCTGACCCCAAGTGAGACATCCCGTACCTGTGACAACACAGACCGTGTGACACAATTAAGAGACAAACCTCGTTTTAAAAAGATTTGATTGCAAGAATGGAGATGCTGTGGAAAAACATGACCTACGGGACTACTGTGATAATGTGACTAGGCTCAAAGGATCCTGAAAAGTAAAGACACTAACACGAGGACCGGTCAGAAGAAGGGCCTGTCAAAACCCTGAAGATGGATGCACGGCGTCACTGCGTTCGGAAGCTAAGAATGGAACGATGCAGAAAACAAGTCCTCCTGCTTTATGATGGATGGCTGGAGAGCACCACTGATGATAGGGCCTGGAATGAGGCCATAAAAGAGGTCTGACCGTAAAAGTCAGAGATCAGATTCCAAAGAAGGCCTGAAGTTGCAAAGGAAGCAACTGACAACTTCGGTACTTGGCTACACAGAGAAGACCTTCAAGAACCTAAGGATGATGCCTGATGCTTCCCATAAGCCCCTTAAGGGCAAGATGCAAAAACCCTAAGGACACAAAACATGGACAAGACGAACAACGTGACACAGACTGGAACTGCTCTGCCCTGCACACGGGAATCCAATGATACAATGAGTGAGAAAAAAAGTTACGTGGTGTTTCTGAAAGTACAGGAGACCCCAGCACCTCCTCACTACCTCCCCAACTCAACTTCAAAGCTCCTCCTTTGCCAAAGGCAGGCCGGATGGCACCTGTAAGTGGAAAAGGTCGAGACTTATTTGATGAGCCTCGTAGTACTATGAGATTACGCACAAGGACAGCTGAAGACCATCAAACCTAATTGGCAGGAGGCTCCGGCCCTCTGAGGCTGCACACATTCTCTGCAAAGTAAAAAACCAAAGGCAAATGTACATACGGGAGGAATCTTCATTTGGATGGGTTTTCGGTGGGGGGGCCGGCACCACCGGCCCAGGGCTGACCAAAGGGATCAGCAGCCCTTTTCCAAGGACAGAAAGCCTGGGAGCTTTGACTTGGAGGTGCAGTTGGTGGCGCAGCCTGGGCAATCCGTGGGCAGCCAGAGCTTTCTGTGCTGGAACCTTTTCCCTGGGAGGAATCTTCATTTGTAAGGGTTTTGGGGCGGGGGGGGCCGGCACCGGCGGCCCGGGGCTGACCAAAGGGATCAGCAGCCCTTTGCCCAGGACAGAAAGCCTGGGAGCTTTGGCTTTTAGGCACAGTTGGTGGCAGAACCTGGGCAATCCTTGGGCATCCAGAGCTTTCTGTGCTGGCCTCTTTTCCCCGGGAGGAATCTTCATTTGGATGGGTTTTGGGGCGGGGGGGGGCCGGCACCTGCCGTCTGGGGCTGACCAAAGGGATCAGCAGCCCATTGCCCAGGAGAAAAAGCCTTTGAGGTTTGGCTTTTGGGTGCAGTTGGTGGCGCAGCCTGGGCACTCCGTGGGCAGCCAGAGCTTTCATTGCTGGAACATTTTCCCTGGGAGGAATCTTCATTTGGATGGGTTTTGGGGCGGGGGGGCCGGCACCGGTGTCCCGGGGCTGACCAAAGGGATCAGCAGCCCTTTGCCCAGGACAGAAAGCCTGGGAGCTTTGCCTTTTGGGTGCAGTTGGTGGTGCAGCCTGGGCACTCCGTGGGCAGCCAGAGCTTTCTGTGCTGGCCCCTTTTCTCTGGGAGAAATCTTCATTTGTATGGGTTTTGGGGCGGGGGGGGACAGTCACCAGACACCCGGGGCTGACCAAAGATATCTGAAGCACTTTGCCCAGGACAGAAAGCCTGGGAGCTTTGGCTTTTGGGTGCAGTTGGTGGCGCAGCCTGGGCACTCCATGGGCAGCCAGAGCTTTCTTTGCTGACCCCTTTTCCCTGGGAGGAATCTTCATTTCTATGAGTTTTGGGGCGGGGGGGCCGGCACTTGAATCCCGGGGCTGACCAAAGGGATCGGTAGCCCTTTGCCCAGGACAAAAAACCTGGGAGCTGTGGTTTTAAGGTGCAGTTGGTGACGCAGCGTGGGCACTCCGTGGGCAAACAGAGCTTTCTGTGCTGGCCCCTTTTCCCTGGGAGGAATCTTCATTTGGATGGGTTTTGGGGCAGGGGGGGGCGTCACCTGTGTCCCGGGGCTGACCAAAGGGATCAGCAGCCCTTTGCCCAGGACAGAAAGCCTGGGAGCTTTGCTTTTGGGTGCAGTTGGTGGCGCAGCCTGGGCACTCCGTTAGCATTCAGAGCTTTCTGTGCTGGAACCTTCTCCCTGGGAGGAATCTTCATTTGTATGGGTTTTGGGGGGCATAGGGGCCGTAACGTGCACCGTGGGTCTGACCAAAGGGATCGGCAGCCCTTTGCCCAGGACAGAAAGCCTGGGAGCTTTGGTTTTGAGGTGCCGGAGGTGGCGCAGCCTGGGCAATCCGTGGGCAGCCAGAGCTTTCTGTTCTGGCCTCTTTTCCCTGGGAGGAATCTTCATTTGTATGGGTTTTGGGGCAGGGGGGGGCCGTCACCGATGGCCCAGGGCTGACCAAAGGGATCAGCAGCCCTTTGCCCAGGACAAAAAGACTGGGAGCTTTGGTTTTGAGGTGCAGTTGGTGGCTCAGCCTGAGCAACCGGAGCTTTCTGTGCTTGCCCCATTTCCCCAGGAGGAATCTTCATTTGTATGGGTTTTGTGGCAGGGGGGGGCCGTCACCGGCGGCCCAGGGCTGACCCAACGGATCAAGAGCCCTTTCCCCAGGACAGAAAGCCTGGGAGCTTTGGCTTTTGGGTGCAGTTGGTGGCACAGCCTGGGCACTCTGAGGACAGCCAGAGCTTTCTGTGCTGGCCTCTTTTCCCTGGGAGGAATCTTCATTTGTATGGGTTTTGGGGTGGGGGGGGGCCGGCACCGGCGGCCCGGGGCTGACCAAAGGGATCAGCAGTCCTTTGCCCAGGACGGAAATCCTGGGAGCTTTGTGGAAAATATTGTAGAAACCTGGTTATTAGAAAGAGGGCATGAGAAAGATTCTATAGCTCTGGTCTCACGCTAAAGCAGAGAAAGTATCAGAAGGTCACTGTGTTTGTGAAGCCCCATTGTCTGATGTGAAGCTGCATTGTCTGTGAAAATGCATACGTGATAGAAAGGATAAAGCAACAGGATGGGAAAAGCAGAGAAAGTAGCAAAGTAGCAAATAAAGTAACTATAAGCATGAGAAAGAAGCAGCATTTGCGCAAATATAACTTAGGTAATTAGACGCCAATGATGAGCCCATGTTTGTAATATGTATGAGGCTAATTATTAACCTTTATAAGCATGAAGCCTACAGCAATAAAGTGGGATTAGTCATGATCAATTCTGTGATCGTGTGATACTTTCCCGTCGTCTACAACAAATGGTGACCCCTCCGACGTGATAATCTGAAGAAAACGGGGGAATCCACGGTTGGGATGACAAGGTGTCGGAGCCTTAAGCAGCGGGGCTGGTCAAAAAAGTCAGCATAAGGAGTGACTCGGACCTGGAGCTGGTCAAAAGGTCGGCAAAAAGAGCAACTTCGGACCCGGTCAAAAAGTCGACTAAAGAGCAACTTCGGACCCTTGAAGTGTCGTATAGGACGAGCTCTACCGTACGTGCTGCTGAACCCTGAAAGGCTGCAACAGCGCTGATAATAGGTATGGATAAAGGAAGCAGCATATAGTTTAATTCTCTCTGAGAGAGATTCTAATTATGACGAAAAAGCCCTTAAAGGGTTATTAATCCTCACAGCTCAAGCTGCCTTTGAGGTGGGGGAAGAGATCAAAGGATCTAAGGAATCAGCCAGCTATCTTATGTTGTGGCTGCTAATTGAAACAGAGAAATTTATAAGGACTGAGAGTCAAGTTACAGTTTTAGCTTATGCTCCATTAACGAGCAGCGAAGCTGAAAGCAAAGAGAGCGAGTCAGTTTTTCAGCTTTTATTCATTATCTCAACAATCATGCCGGCAGTGAATTTCAAAGTGCAGGCTTCTGCCCGATCGTCAGCCAGTGGCCCCAGCAGCAGTTCGTCCTTCAACAGTTCTAGCTCTATGCAGGACGCCAGGGAGGCCACTACCAGCTGTGCCTCCCCCCGCAGCGAGCTCTCCACCACCCCCCCCGCTGCCGTTTTTCCCGCCGCCGCTTCTAAAGCTGCTGCCCTGTACTGCCGCATGGAGCCGGTCCTCCCACCTTTCCTGTCTTCGCGTCGACCCGGGAGTTGCCCCCTTAGCCAGAAGCCGCGCCGTTTCCGCCCGCCGCCGTGCGCTGCCTCCATGCACTGTCGGCACTGCCGTGCCTTGCCTTGCCTGCCCGACCGTGCCCGCCGCTGCCTGCCCGTTCGCAAAAGTGATTCAGTACGGAGTGCTCCAAATTCCAAAGAAGGGAGCTCAATTGAAATCCTTGAAAAGTTCAGACAGAGATATAGCTGGCAGCGGTCCAAGCCATTTGGAGAACAAAGACTTAACTAACAGCGAAACTGACATTAAGCCGAGTCGTAAATATCCTACAAATATCACCCTGTCTCCCTACAAGACCTCCAAGCCAGAAAATGCAGAAAAATCTAACAATTCACTCCCAGAAAAAGAAAAGAAGAAAGGAGCCCCCCCTGCTACGGGGAGCATGTTTTTGTTGGTTTTGGTGTTAATTGTAATGTTTGTCAAATGTGTTTTTCTGAGCTCACAATATTATTGTTACTGTGTGTGTATGTGAAAAAACAAAAGTTTTTTTGCCAGGAGAGAAGGAAAAGAAAGGGTTAAAAGCCTTCTCTTGTCAGGGAGAGAAACAGCGGGAATGAAGAACCTCCTACCTTTTAAAATTATAACTTTGTAACCTTCTGATTGGAGAGAGAAATTGTTTTTACAATTTCATAACATAGTCTTACTAACTGTTTTCTGAAGTTGTTCATTAAAATAACCAAAACTGTTTTAAAAATATATAAAGGTAATGGAGAAATAGAGTTTCTAAAGTGACTATTGATCCCTGTGATAAGAAAATTCGAAGGCATGTGGGGGAGTGATTTTTTCCAACAAAGCTACTAACCACAGCTGCTCTGTCTTCCCTCTCCCCCCCCCGCTCAAACAGCTCTGTAAACATTTTTCGTTGCTTCTCTATTTTAAAAATAGGTTTTTTGAGATTGTTAAGGAAACTTTAAGGTAGACTTATTTGGTGGAACACCTAATTCAAAAATATCTTATTTGACAGAGGCAGTTTTTGCCAGAGAAAAAAGGAAAAATAAATAGTTTCTAACTGGAAGTTTGGGTTTTGTCCCTGTTATCAAAGTGACAAATTTAAACCAGAACTGTTGCTGCTTTGCCAGGTGTGCATCTCTTAAGAACAAAGCCCTAGTTTAAAGCAATCTGAATGAATTTCACTGTGACTTTACATAAATTGCTAAAGTTGAAAGCTACTTTATGAATGTTGACTTCTTACATACATTGATGTAAGTTAAACTGTTACACCTATTGTGTTTAAATAAGATGTTTAAAGTTTTCATGCATATCCCAGAAAAATATATAAATATCAGAAAAATTCAGAATTGGCTGCTTATAAATCCTACCTGATTATATAGTTTCAGAAGCTGGGTGAGATTACTTCAATTTTAAAGAAAAGACGTGACGGTTCTCCAGTTTCAATTTTTCACATTCGGAGAGACAAGGATCTGCTCTCAAATCCCAGGCCACGTGTGGCTTGATAATGGAAAAATAAAGGATGCAAAACTATATTTAATCCAATTATGCAACTAAAATCCTTATCAATATTAGTAATCCCATCCTCTGAAAGATTTCCATATGCTGAGATTTTAAACAGTCAATTGTTTCTTCCTAATGAAAGTTGTTACTTGCTTTTATCGAAGTTACAGTGATTCAGTGTGTTTTACCTTATAATAGGCGCCTGGCCGGTGGCCCTGAACACGCCATGCGGGACCCCGCTAGGCTCGGGGGCTGCTGCAGGCGCTGTGCAGGACGCCGCGCCGGCCCGGGGGCTTCGCGCCGCGCGCGCTCCGCGCGCGCGGTTTTGGACCCCAGGCAAGGCCGCGGCAGGAGAAAGGAGAGAAAGGGGGAGCCTTGCCAGCGAGCACTGCACCCCCGTGGAAGATGAGAGCACAGCTTCGGAGCACACAGAGGTTTGCCGTTCCAGGTTTGGGGAGGGAGGGAGAGGGGGAGGGGGACGGAGCAGAGGGATGGGTGTTGAGCTGGCCATGGGGGTCCTTCGACTGGCGGGTGGGAGAGCAGGGCTGTCCCGTATGAAACATCACATCACATGTGAGCAGTGCACCTGGAATTTGTGGTAACACAGTGGGGGAAGGATAAGGTCTGGGTGGACAGAGGGTTCTTTTGATTGATGGGGGTCCCGGCCAGGCTGGGGCCTTGTAAGGTACCTCAGCCTTGGACAGGTACGGGGGCCAGAACGGTTGGTCAGTTTGTTTGTTTGTTTGTCTATTTATTTCTTTCGTTTTGGCTCTCCTGCGGCTACTGCCCAGGTTTGGCATGTTCTGGATATATTTGCTTTGCTCTGTTACAACCTGAAAGAGTGGGCAGGACAAAGGGTTGTTACTGGAAATAAAAGACTTGCCCAAATCGTTCTAACAGGAACGTAGCCTATGTACCCCTGTGTGGTTGCGAGCTATGCTGGCGAGGGTTCATGCCTTCGGTAGGGTCACCCATGCCAGACAGGTCAAAACCATAGGACCAGATAAACTACATCCCTGGGCAGGATGAGCTCATTAGCCTTCTGGCAGTCATCCTAGGAGAAGGACAACTCTCATCCCAAACCCGGGCAGATGGAGCTCGCTTAGCCCTGGAAGGCCATCCATCTCAGAGAAGGTCACTCTAATCAAACCTACGTCCTGAGGACCTCGCTGCCACCATCCAAGCTTGCTTGGCCCTGGCAGATGAACCTCTGGATTAAAGGGTGGGTTCAGTTCCGCGCATACTGCATCTCACCTAAAAAATCCATTGCGCAGGCTTGAAGGCTTTACCCACATGCAAAAAGTCCTGTAGCGACGGGCGAGGGTCGAAACGGTAGGTGAAAGATGCACTGGGAGCCGCAGACTCAACCCTGCATACAGGCGGTTCAGGATATTGGTCATTTGAGACTGACGGAGATGAGAGTCTCTTGGGGCAGCACCCTGAACGACCAAGCAGCCTTTTCAAGGACAGCACTGCTTGCTCCACTCGGAGAGGGGCCTAGAAAAGGTGGCCTAAACAAAGCTCATCTCCACCTTCACCCGGTTGGTTAACCGCAGACCGACGGGCATCTTCTTCCAATGCGGTCGCACAAAGAGCAAAAGACAAAGGCACACACCTGCCTCCAAAGGTGTACCCAAATTAACTCTAGCATGCTGGAACATCAGAACCATGCTCGATTCTGCCAATAGTGGACGTCCTGAGCGACGTTCTGCCCTAATTGCCCATGAACTGGGTCGTCTCAACATCGACATTGCTGCTCTCAGTGAAGTTCGCCTTCACGAGGAAGGCAGCCTCAGAGAACATGGTGCCGGTTACACACTCTTCTGGTCAGGTAAGCCCAGAACCGAAAAACATCTCTCAGGTGTCGGCTTCATGATCAAAAACTCCATTGTCCCTAAACTCGAAAATCTGCCGACAGGTCACTCTGACCGCATTATCTCCCTACGCCTTCCACTAAACAACAAGCAACACGTTGTCATCTTCAGTATATATGCCCCAACTCTCCAAGCTGACCCTGCTGAAAAAGATAAATTTTACACTGACCTGCGCTGTCTTACCCAAAAGGTGCCCGCAGATGATAAGATCATTATCCTTGGTGATTTCAACGCCAGAGTAGGTAAGAATTTTGAAGCCTGGAAAGGAGTATTAGGCAAGCATGGCGTTGGAAACTGCAACGATAATGGTCGACTTCTGCTAGAATTCTGTGCGGAGCAACAGTTCACCATCACCAATACTATCTTTCAGCAGAAAAATAGTCTGAAGACAACCTGGATGCACCCCAGGTCTAAGCATTGGCACCTCATTGATTATGTCTTGGTGCGACGGAGAGATGTCCGCGATGTCCTCCATACCCGCGTGATGCCCAGCGCAGAATGTCAAACAGACCATCGGCTTGTGCGCTGTAAACTCAACCTTTATCTCAAATTCAAACCCAAGAGGGGCAGTATCCCAAGGAGAAGACTCCAAGTTAACGATCTCCAATCAGCCACAGTAAGAGAAAGATTCCAGGCAAACCTTCAAACTAAGCTTGATAACCATTCCACAGATTCTGCAGTTTCCTCTCCCGAAACAATTTGGCAGCATATTAAAAGTAGCATCCTGCAATCCTCTGAAGAATCCTTAGGGTTCTCCCTCAAGAAGAACAAGGACTGGTTTGATGAAAATAATCAAGAAATCCAGGACTTGTTGAGGAAGAAGAGAACCGCCCACCAAGCACACCTTGCACTGCCTTCCTGTCACGCTAGAAAAACAGCCTTTCGTCTTGCTTGCAGCAAGCTCCGACAGAAACTCCGTGACATCCAGAACAAATGGTGGACCGATCTAGCTGCAAAAACTCAACTATGTGCAGATACAGGGGATCACAAAGGATTCTATGAGGCCCTGAAAACAGCATACGGGCCTACATACCAAGTCCAAAGCCCACTACTCAGTGCAGATGGTCAAACGCTTCTGACAGATCAAACCTCCATTCTGAATAGATGGTCTGAACACTTTCAGACTCTTTTCAGTACCAACCGTGTAGTACAAGACTCAGCAATTCAGTCCATCACACAACAACCAGTGAAATACGAATTGGATACTGCCCCCACTCTAGGAGAAACCCTCAAGGCCATACAGCAGGTGAAAATCGGCAAGGCAGCTGGGGTTGATGGAATCCCACCTGAAGTCTGGAAACATGGGGGCCTTGCACTCCATGCTAAATTTCATGAGCTTGTGGTGCGCTGTTGGGAACTAGGCGAACTACCTTCAGACCTTCGTGATGCAGTCATCATCACCTTGTATAAGAAGAAAGGTACTAAATCAGACTGTTCAAATTACCGTGGTATTACTCTGCTCTCCATTGCTGGCAAAATCTTGGCAAGAATACTCCTGAACAGACTAATACCCGCTATAGCAGAAGAAATTCTACCTGAAAGTCAGTGTGGCTTCAGAGCCAACAGGAGCACCACAGACATGATATTTGTTCTCAGACAACTGCAAGAGAAGTGTAGGGAACAGAACAAAGGTCTCTATGTAACCTTTGTCGACCTCACCAAGGCTTTCGATACTGTGAGCAGAAAAGGTCTTTGGCAGATTTTGGAACGTTTAGGTTGTCCCCCCAAGTTCCTTAAAATGATCATCTCACTTCATGAGGATCAGCACGGCCAAGTCAGATATGGCAACACACTTTCTGAGCCCTTTCTAATAAAGAATGGCGTGAAACAAGGCTGCGTTCTCGCTCCTACCCTATTCACAGTCTTTTTCAGTATGATGCTTCAAAGGGCCTCGGCAGACCTCGATGATCAGGACGGTATCTACATTCGATATCGTACTGATGGAAGCCTATTCAACCTAAGGCGACTGAAGGCCCATACTAAGACCCTAAACCATCTTGTCCGGGAGCTGCTCTATGCTGATGACGCCGCCCTTGTTGCCCACACAGAAGCAGCTCTGCAGCGTTTAACATCCTGCTTTGCAGAGGCTGCTGAGCTCTTTGGGCTGGAAGTCAGCTTAAAGAAGACAGAAGTTCTCCATCAGCCTGCACCTCAGGAAGTCCCCCACCGTCCCCACATCAC
>NW_020898041.1:319188-327545 GCF_003984885.1 Neopelma chrysocephalum
CACTTGAAGAAAAGCACCAAGATCAGTGTTTACAGAGCCATAGTGCTGTCTACTCTTTTATATGGTTCCGAATCATGGGTCATCTACCGCCACCACCTGCGTCTCCTAGAACGCTTCCATCAGCGCTGCCTCCGTACAATCCTTAACATCCATTGGTCAGACTATGTGACCAATACATCTGTTCTCGAACAGGCAGCAATTACGAGTATTGAGGCCATGCTCCTGAGAACGCAACTGCGTTGGGCAGGGCACATCTCTAGGATGAAGGACCACCGCCTCCCTAAGATCCTGCTCTATGGTGAACTTGCCACTGGCTGCCGCAAGAGAGGAGCTCCAAAGAAAAGATACAAGGACTCCCTGAAGCAACAACTCAGCCTCGGGCATATTGATCACCATAACTGGTCCACTCTGGCCTCTAATCGGGAGGCCTGGAGACAGACCATTTATAACGCTGCTGATGCTTTTGAGAAAGCACGCAGGATCACTCTTGAGGAGAAAAGACAACGCAGAAAGAATCGAACCTTGCAGAATATACCATCTAAGGAGTCTTTCTGCTGTGTCTTTTGCAACCGGACTTGCCTTTCTCGTATTGGCCTTTTTAGCCACCAACGCGCTTGCATGAAAAATGGGTAGAGCCCTTCCCAAATCTTCGTTCGCGAAGCCTAGCCATGATGATGACCTTATAATAAGAGAGGATTGTTCTACAATACAACATAAAATACTGCTCAAAATGATAAAAACAAGTAAAAGAAAATATAGAAGTTAGAGATCTAAAAAGATGAGTTAAAACTAAATGTGATTGTTCTAACCAATGTTATTTGAGAAGTAGGATTGAAGAATGCTCCAAGAAAAGTTTAAAGAACCAAGCCATGGAACCTGTCTCCGACAGAGAGAATTACACTGCAAAGAATCATCACTAGGCCTTCAGCTTCAAAGAAAAACTGTAAAATTACCTACGATACCCACTTAAAACTGACTGAACTATTAATAACAAATTTTTTAAGTTTTTTCTTATTAAAGGTGAAGAACAACTAAAAGAAGCAAATAAACAAAGACTGAGAGTTAACTACATCCCAGACATCAGAGACAACTTGGACTGACTTCTCAGAAAACACTGAATTTCAAGCTGTACTAGCAGACTGTAATAGTGACTTATCTATTCATTTTTCTAGGTACCGGCTATGAACAAAAATCATGTGTTGCTACCAATCACACATTACTCATGCAACTCAGACATTGGTTTAACTTCTCCACGATTTAGAAAGTTTTGAAAAAACTATAAGGACGAATAATGTTGTAATTTGCTAATTTTCCACAGCTAAAACAATTCTTGCAGGTTGAAGTGCATGTCACACTGCAAACATCCAGCATAAATCTGTAAAGGTTACATTATACTCAGTGTGAGGGGGCATGAACCTCTTTAACAGAATTATTTGCAATGTACTGCATGAATTCTAATAACTGTTTTATTTTCTTTTAGTGACTACTGCTGTGAAGCTTCTTTTAATATACCTAATGTAAATATTCAGAAATTCTTTTTCAGTGTTAACACTGTTGAGCAAATGATTTCATAATATTCCTTCAGTTCAAACAAGATGCAAATTATGAGGTACTATGTAGAGTCCTCTCCCCTTATAGCAGTTGTGAGAGTGAAATGAACATTTCAAAAAACATGCCTTATTCTACCCGAGAGGGAATATGGAGATAGTTATGTCATCTTAGCCTTCATACTATGTGTCACATCTTGAATTATGGTTTCATTCTTTCGATTGATGATTCCTCAACTTTGACAAAACCTATTGTTTTACTGTTAAAGTTAGTTAAAATCTTGGAGCTTTATTATACATCTCAAAGTAAATATTGATATATTGCTTTTCTTTTACAAATCCCATTTGACTGAAAGCCTAAATAATCTGTAGGAATTCTTTTCTTTTCACCTATATATTTTACTTTATGCTTATTAACAATCTATACTTTTCAGCTGCAACAGCTTTTATAGCACAACTGTAAGCTGTGATCAGAAGAGTAATACAAGCAATACGTGATGATAAGACAGCTCCGTTTTTTACTACAGTATGACAAAAATCAACAGAGCCATTTGGAAATTTATTAATCAGTTGCATTATGCAATTAATATCCATCCTGACCTAGATGAGAACATGAAGGTGAAATTTTTAGACATGTTAGCCTATAATTTTATCAAAATTGTTAGAAGTTATAGATAGTATATACATACTCTATTACAAAATAGAACTCCTATAGAATTTTGCAATTATCACAAAGGTATTTGGTAAAGAAATTAGTGAGTTAAGAATTTTAAAAACACTTTTGCAAAAGCAGAAATGGGGAGAGAGAAAGGTGTCAGCCCCTTAGTTGACTTGCAAAAGTGTTTTCGGACTTGCAAAGGTGTTTTCATGTGTTAAATTTTTTGCATACATGTATTCTCTAGCTATCTACATGATGGATAAGACCTTAGAAAAAAGCTGGTTCTTCGGAACAAGGTTGATGTTATTCCTGCAGGTGACTGTGACAACACCAGAAGTTTTTGTAGCTAACAGTTGTCTTAATATTATTAGAACACAGTTTATTGAGCACAATTTCTTAGTATTTTTAAGGCACACAATTTTAAAAAATTTAAAAGCACATAATTATAGAGAGTAAGAAATTAAGTATAATGTGTTGTGTGACCTTTGGATTACTCACTAGGCACTGACAAAAGAAAACTTATCTATCTGGTTAGTTTATCTGTTTGGTTAAGAAACTCTAACATTATAAGCTATTAGAAAATTATTATCATTATAAGGTACTGGAAAATTATTATAATTTCTTGATTCATAGAACGCAGTGACATGGAACTCAAAAGTATGTATGTGTGACAGTGTGTATGATGGTGGCCACCATGTGAACGTGAATGAATGAAAGTGTATGCATGCATGAGTGTGAATATATGAACACAAATACACAAACACCTTTGGATGAACAAATACACAAACACCTTTAAATACAATTTTGCTGATACTACTAGCTATTTTATCGATTGTTCCTTGCATATTCAAATATATACAGAACATATTGGCAAAAACAATGAATAATATGTTTTTAACATTATCAAAAGAAAACGGGGGAATTGTGGAAAATATTGTAGAAACCTGGTTATTAGAAAGAGGGCATGAGAAAGATTCTATAGCTCTGGTCTCACGCTAAAGCAGAGAAAGTATCAGAAGGTCACTGTGTTTGTGAAGCCCCATTGTCTGATGTGAAGCTGCATTGTCTGTGAAAATGCATACGTGATAGAAAGGATAAAGCAACAGGATGGGAAAAGCAGAGAAAGTAGCAAAGTAGCAAATAAAGTAACTATAAGCATGAGAAAGAAGCAGCATTTGCACAAATATAACTTAGGTAATTAGACGCCAATGATGAGCCCATGTTTGTAATATGTATGAGGCTAATTATTAACCTTTATAAGCATGAAGCCTACAGCAATAAAGTGGGATTAGTCATGATCAATTCTGTGATCGTGTGATACTTTCCCGTCGTCTACAACAGAGCTTGGGTTTTGGGTGCAGTTGGTGGCGCAGCCTGGGCACTCCGTGGGCAGCCAGAGCTTTCTGTGCTGGCCCCTTTTCCCCGGGAGGAATCTTCATTTGTATGGGTTTTGGGGCGGGGGGGCCGGCACTGGTGTCCCGGGGCTGACCAAAGGGATCAGCAGCCCTTTGCCCAGGACAGAAAGCCTGGGAGCTTTGGCTTTTGGGTGCAGTTGGTGGCACAGCCTGGGCACTCGGTGGGCACCCAGAGCTTTCTGTGCTGGCCCCTTTTCCCTGGGAGGAATCTTCATTTGGATGGGTTTTGGGGCAGGGGAGTCATAACCTCCAGCCCGGGTCTGACCAAAGGGATCAGTAGCCCTTTCCCAAGGACAGAAAGCCTGGGAGCTTTGGCTTTTGGTTGCAGGTGGTGGCGCAGCCTGGGCACTCCGTGGGCAGCCAGAGCTTTCTGTGCTGGAACCTTTTCCCTGGGAGGAATCTTCATTTCTATGGGTTTTGGAGCGGGAGGGGCCAGCACCAGTGGCCCGGGGCTGACCAAAGGGATCAGCAGCCCTTTCCCAAGGACAGAAATCCTGGGAGCCTTGGCTTTTGGGTGCAGTTGGTGGCGCAGCCTGGGCACTCTGTGTGCAGCCAGAGCTTTCTGTGCTGACCCCTTTTCCCTGGGAGGAATCTTCATTTGTATGGGTTTGGGGTGGGGGGAGCCGGCACCTACTGCCCGGGGCTGACCAAAGGGATCAGCAGCCCTTTGTCCAGGAGAGAAAGCCTGGGAGCTTTGGCTTTGAGGTGCAGTTGGTGGCGCAGCCTGGGCAATCCTTGGGCAGCTGTAGATTTCAGTGCTAGAACATTTTCTGTGAGAGGAATCTTCATTTGGATGGGTTTTGGGGCGGGGGGGGCCGGCACCGGCTGACCGGGACTGACCAAAGGGATCAGCAGCCCTTTGCCCAGGACAGAAATCCTTGGAGTTTTGGCTTTGAGGTGCAGTTGGTGGCACAGCCTGGGCACTCCATGGGCAGCCAGAGCTTTCTGTGCTGGCCTCTTTTCCCTGGGAGGAATCTTCATCCATATGCAATTTTGGGCTTCGCACAGGCAGTTGGGAGGCAGGGCTGAAAACAGGAAATAACAGCTCTTATCGCCCGGAAAGAAAGCGTGGAAGCTGTGACTTTTTGGTGCAGTTGGTGTGTCAGCCTGGGGAGCCCATGAGCAACAAGAGTTTTCTCTCCAAGTACCTTTGGTGTGGGAGGAATCTTCGTCCGTATGCATTTTTGGGCTTCAGGCTGGCAATTGGGAGGCACAGTTCAAAACAGGAAACAACAGCCCTTTTCCGCAGGAATGAAAGCCTGTAAGCTTTGACTTTTGGGTGCAGGTGGTGTGTCATCCTGGAGAGTCCATTAGCAGGAAGAGTTTTCTGTGCTGGCACTTTTGGTGTGGGAAAAATATTCTTTCGTATGCAATTTTGGTAGTTGGGCTGTCATTTAGGAGGCAGGTCTGAAAACAGGAAACAACAGCCCTCATTGCCAGGAAAGAAAGACTGGAAGGTTTGGCTTTGTGGTGCAGTTGGTGTGTCAGCCTGGGCACTCCATGGGCAGCAAGAGCTTTCTGTGCTGGCACCTTTGGTGTGGGAGGAATCTTTGCTTGTATGCAATTTTGGGCTTCAGGCTGGCAGTTGGGAGGCATGGTTCAAAACAGGAAACAACAGCCCTTTTCCACAGGGAAGAAAGCCTGGAAGCTTTGACTTTGTGGTGCAGTTGGTGTGTCATCCTGGGGAGTCCATGAGCAGGAAGAGCTTTCCATGCTGGCACCTTTGGTGTGGGAGGAATCTTTGTCTGTATGCAATTTTGGGCTTTGGGCTGGCAGTTGGGAGGCAGGGCTAAAAACAGGAAACAACAGCCCTTAAGGGTCCCCAGGATTTTTTTGGCGGGGGGGTCCCCCAGGATTTTTTGGAAGGTGTCCCAGGATTTTTTGGGGGGTGTCCCTGAGGGGTGTCCCAGGATTTTTTTAGGGGGTGAGTCCCCAGGATTTTGGGGGTCCTCACCTGCCTGATCTCCCGACACCTCCGTCCCAGGGTCTGGACCTTCATCCTCCTCCTCCTCAGCTTGGCCCCCTCTGGCCCCTCCCCCACCTCTCCCTCTTGGCCTCCTCCTCCGTGGCAGGGGCGGGGCTGGGGCTGGGGGAGGGTCGGGGCCCTCCCCCAACCTCGGGGAGCCCCCTCTCGAGTTCCCCTTTACTCTCGAGGATGTTCCCCCCGAAAAAGGGGCTCCAGCACCAGCTCCGCCCCGAGGGGGGCTGAGAACTCCTCGGACGACACCCTCGCCATCCCTGGGGGTGGCGGTCAGGGGGTCAGGGGGGTCCCAAAACCCCCCAAAACTCCTCGAACGGCACCCCCGCCATCCCTGGGGGGGGGGCAATGAGGAGGGCAGACAGGAACTGGGGGGTCAGGGGGGTCCCAAAACCCCTAAAATGAGACCCCCGTCATCCCTGGGGGGGGAAAGGGAGGGGAAATGGGGGAGAAAGGGGGTCAGGGAGACCCTAAAACCCCCCAGTCCCCCCCAATCCCTCCCAGTTCCTCCCCACTCTGATGTTACCTGTCCTTCCCAGTCCCCCCCAGTGCCCCCCATTCCCTCCCAGTCCCCCCCACTCCTACCAAATCCCCTCCCAGTCCCTCCCAGTGCTCCCAATACCCCTCTAGTCTCTCCTAGTCCCCTCCCAGTCTCTTCCAGTTCCCCCCACTCCCCCTCCCATTTCCCCCCTCCCCATTATCGCCCCCCTCCCGTCCCTATGATGTCACTCACCGCCCGCTGACGTCACTCGGCCGGGCCCGGCAGCGTCGGCCCCGGGTTGTCTTTAAGGGGTCGCACTGTGCTGACGTCACAGGGCACGGGGAGGGCAGAAGTGACGTCACTGGGGCCGCAACGGGAGCAGTGGGAGTGGGAGGTGAATTTGGGGGGGGTTGGGGGGTCTGGGAGAGACTTTGGGGGAGGTTGGGGGGTTTTGGGAGGTTGAGGGGGGATCTGAGGGGGGTTTGGGGGCATCTGGAAAGGGTTTGGGGGAATTGGGGGTGATTTGGGGGGCCTGAGGGGGTGAGGGGAGATTTTGGGGGGCCTGGGGAGGGGGTTGGGGGTGACCTGAGGGGTTTCTGGGCCCCGCTTCCCCCCTCCCAGTGCTCCCAGTCCTCCCAGTTGCAGGATGTCCCTGACTGGGGGTCCCTGGGTCCTGCTTCTCTCTCCCAGTGCTCCCAGTGGTCCCAGTGCCCCCAGTTTGAGAATGTCCCTGACGGGGGGGTTTCTGCTCTCTCCCAGTGCTCCCAGTTGCCCTCCCAGTGCTCCCTGTCCCCCCAATTTGAGGATGTCCCTTACTGGGGGGGTCTCTGGAGGGTCTCTGCTCTCTCCCAGTGCTCCCAGTTGCTCTCCCAGTTGCAGGATGTCTCTGGCTGATGAGCTCCTGGCAGACCTGGAGGAGGCGGCCGAGGAGGAGGAGGAGGCCAAAGGCTCCGAGGGGGGAGGAGCCGCCCATCGAGGACGTGCGGGAGGAGCTGAAGCCGCCTGAGGGCTCTGAGTCTGTCCGGAGCATCGCCAAGTTATGGGGCAACAGAGCGGTCAGAGAGACCCCAAACACCCCAAACTCACCCCAAAAACAGCCCTGGAACCAGCCCCAAAAAACAGCCCTTAAAACACCTCTAAAAGACCCCAAAACCCATCTCAGAAATATTTGAAAAGCCACCCCAAAAACATCCCAAAGCCTACCCCAAAACCACTTCAAAAGCCACCCCCAAGAACATCCCAAAACACCCCCAAAACTCACCTCAAAACCATCCCAAACGGACCCCAAAAAACCCCAAAACATCCCCAAAAGCACCCTCAAAACCCACCCCAAAATCACCCCCAAAACCAGTCCAAAAACCCACCCCAAAAATGTCCCAAACCAACCCCAAAAACATCCCAAACCCCACCTCAAAAACACTGAAAGTGCCACCCTAAACCCACTCCAAAACTTCCCCAAACCCCCACCCCCAGAATCCCCCTAAATCCCCCCAAAACTCCCCCCAACCCCACCCAAACCACCCTGGGACCCCCCAGATACCACTGACCCCTCCCCTACCCCAGGGTCAACCCCCCCCCAAATCCCATTTTGGGATTCTCCCCCCCACCCCCCAATTTTGAGATTTTCCTCCCCCCCAATTTTTGGGGCTAAACCCGCCGGTTTTTATTTCTGTGTCCCCTTGTGGTGACTTTTTGAGTTCCCCTGGGGGGTTTTGGGGTCCCTGGGGGGGGTTTGGGGTCCCTAGGGGGAGTCACCCCCCCTTTTTTCCTCCCCTAATTTTGGGGGTTCCTTCAGGAATTGGGGAATTCTCTGGACAAGAGCAAGAATAACGAGAACGTGCAGCAGATCCTGACCAACGCCACCATCATGGCGGTCAGCGTGACGGCTTCCACCACCCAGGGGTGAGCGGGGCCCCAAAATATTTGGGGAGGTGTTTCTTCTTTTCATGTTTCCCTCCATTTTCCTCCTCACATTTTTCTCCTTTTCCCCTCACCTTTCCCGCCCTTTTCCCCTCACCTTTCCCACCATTTTCCCCTCAGGTTTCTCCCCCTTTTCCCCCCACATTTCCCGCCCTTTTCCCCTCACCTTTCCCACCATTTTCCCCTCACGTTTCTCCCCATTTTCCCCCTCACCTTTCCCGCCCTTTTCCCTTCACATTTCCCTCCATTTTCCCTTCACATTTCCCACCCTTTTCTCTCCATTTTCCTTTCACATTTCCCACCCTTTTCCCCTCACATTTCCCATCATTTTCCCCTCACCTTTCCCACCATTTTGTCC
>NW_020898042.1:0-1786 GCF_003984885.1 Neopelma chrysocephalum
TGTTTTCCTTGGGTATCCAATGGAGCCTGGGAAAGAATCCCATGGCTGTGTGTGATAAGCAGTAGAGAAGCTGTCTTTCTTCTAATCAAGCTGACATATTGCCGACCCAATTGGTCTGTGAGCTTTATGTTCATGCCCCTCTGCCAATACTGTGGTAAATATTGTAGAAACCTGGTTATTATAGAATCTCTAGCTCTGGTCTCTCGCTAAAGCAAGAAAACTATCAGAAGGTCACTGTTCACTGTGTTTGTGGAACTGCATTGTCTAAGAAACTGTAAAGCTGCATTGTCTGCTGTGAAGCTGTATTGTCTAAGAAACTGCCTACGTGATAGAAAGAATAAAACAACAGGATGGGTTAATCCTAATCCTACCAAAATTGAGGTGGAACGTGCATGCAATGTAACCAAAGAATGCACGAATGGCACCAAAGGTATGACGTCTCTTTTGTTGGTAGCTAATCTAAACAGGACAATGATAGACAGTCCTAGTGAGTTACAACTATTTGGAGCTGTGTATGGAAATGACTCTTGTTTCAGACTCAGTCTGAAAAAGGAAAAGATCCTTTTACAATGGCAGCAAACAATTGGAAATGTATCCACCACGAACATAACAGCACAAACCCCTCCATATGACAATGTAACCTGGTGCCAAGGCTATGTCAGAAATGTGTCAGTTAATGTGACAAAGCCAAAATATTTACCACCTGGTTACTTCTTGATTTGTGGAAATAGAGCATGGTCTGGCATTCCTAAGTATCCCATTGGTGGACCATGTTACTTGGGAAAATTGACAATGTTTACACCTACCATGAGACAAATAACACAGTTGAAAAAGAAAAATATTCGGAACAAAGGAGAAACTGAATTTGATAGATATTGCAAATCTGTCGAAAACCAACCCATTAAATTTTGGACGCCTACAGCAAACTTCTTTGCATCCATATTTGCCCCCATTGGAGCAAAAAAGAGCCTGGTTCTTGTCCAGAGAACAGCCTGTTGGGCAAGAAATGAAATGAATAGAACTTGGAAAATTCTAGGAGAATTGGCTCCTGACTTTGATGAAAGAAGGCATGCTGTTTTACAAAACAGAGCAGCTATAGATTTTCTATTGCTGGCTCAGGGGCATGGATGTGAAGAATTTGAAGGCATGTGTTGTATGAATCTTTCTGATCACTCTCAGTCCATCTACCAAAAACTCCAAGAAATGCAAGGTCACCTGAATGACTTTGAAGTTCAAAAAGATCCTATTAGGGAATGGTTAGCAAAATTAGGTTTAGGACCATGGCTTGCTGAGATCGCTAAACAAGCAATTTCGCTTTTGCTGATACTGCTGGCTGCTTTATGCATTGTTCTTTGTGCTATCAAATGTATTCAGAACATGCTAACGAAGGCAATGAATGATGCGTTTTGAACATTTTCAAAACAGAACGGGGGAAGTGTGGAAGACATTGCAGAAACTTGGTTAGTAGAAAGAGGACACGAGAGAGATTCTATAGCTCTGGTCTCACGCTAAAGGAAAAGTTATCAGAAGGTCACTGTTCACTGTGTTTGTGAAACTGCATTGTCTAAGAATATGTGAAGCTGCGTTGTCTGCTGAGAAGCTGCATTGTCTATGAAGTTGCATACGTGATAGAAAAATTAGAGCAAGAGGATGGGAAAGGTAGAGAAAGTAGCAAAGTAGCAAATAAAGTAACTATAGCCATGAGAAAGAAGCAGCATTTGCGCAAATACAACTTAGGTAATTAGAAGCCAATGATGAGCTTATGCTTGGAATATGTATGAGGCTA
>NW_020898043.1:0-8888 GCF_003984885.1 Neopelma chrysocephalum
GTGCTGGCTCTGCTGGGGCGGGGCTGAGCAGCACTCCCGGCACTCAGAGCACTTCTGGTCTGGCATCGGAAAGGTCCGACAGTGAATACTTTGACCAGGAACAGAGGGTCCCTGCCTTCAGCCAGGAGGAGGAAAGGGATAACCAGGCATACAGGACTGTGTGGATTCGATGGCCTGGCACATCAGATCCAGAGAGGTGGAAAGCTTTAGTAGATCCTGGTGAACAGTGCACACTGATGCCATCGAGGCAGAGGAGTGCAGAACCCCTCTGGATCCCTGGAATGACTGGGGGATGCCAGGAGTTTGGATTAGAGGCTGAGGTGAGTTTAACAGGGGACAAGTGGGAAAAGCACCTCATTGTGTCTGGCCCAGAAGCCCTGTGTATCCTTGGCATTGGCTGCCTCAGGAGAGGGCACTTCAAGGATCCAAAGGAGTATTGATGGGCTTTTGGTGGAGCTCCTGTGAATACAGAGAAGATCAAAAAATTATCTACCCTGGCCTATCAGAAGATCCCT
The DNA here is from genome assembly GCF_003984885.1 of Neopelma chrysocephalum. NCBI lineage: Eukaryota > Metazoa > Chordata > Aves > Passeriformes > Pipridae > Neopelma > Neopelma chrysocephalum. The sequence goes on from NW_020898043.1 coordinate 516, forward strand.
TCATCATGGCATTGCTGCAAGTTGAAGACCAGCAAGTGCCAATTGCCACCAGAACAGTGCAGCAACAGCAATGTCACACCGAGATCCATGGCTCCCATCCATGAGCTGGAGAGTAAGGGAATGACCAGCAGGACCCTTTAACAGCCCCATAGGATTTTTTTAGTAATAAATTCAGTTAATATCCCCAATTCAAGTCTGTTTTGGACATGATGGTATATGGTGAGGAATCTCTCCCTTTCCTTATTTCAACCCATGAACCCTTTCTTCTGTTTTCTCTCCCCTGTCCATTTCTGGAGGGCAGAGCAGTTTTGGTGGGTGCCAGGGTCAACCCACTACACATCTCCAGGCCTGCAGAGTCCTCAACCTCTCTGGGCAACTTGTGCCAGGGCCTCACCACCCTTAGAGTAAAGAATTTCTTCCTAATATGTGATTTAAACCTGCCCTCCCTCAGCTTAAGGCCATTGCCCCTTGTCCTGTCACTGCAGGCCCCGGGCAAAAGTCTGTCCAGCCTTCCTGTACTAGAAGGCTGCTGGAACATCTCCTCTCAGCTCTAGGAGTTCTCAAGTTTCAGAAGTCAGTTGGTCAAGACATTCCAAAATGTAGAACCTTGGGAACCCTGAGGGCAGGAGACGGAGCCTCCTGGTGCAGGTGACATCACAAAGGTTGCTGACAACGGAACCCTGTGGAAGCTCCAGGGGCAGAGCGAACGAGGCAAGCACAGCGTGAGCTTCTCTCTGCCTTCCCTCTTGCTCCGTGTTTGGATTGCGACCTTCTGTGGAAGTCACCCAGCGTCTTTCAGCGTCAGAAGAGGAACATCTGCAAGAAATGCCTGCAAGGAGGCGTTTGATGGACCTTCCTCCCTGTGAGACCGACAGGCTTGGAGACATCGCTGATCTCGTCACCTCTGCCCTCTCCTCATGCAGCCGCAAAGAAAAGCTGGCACTGGCCATGAAGAGGAAAGGCTATATTCCAAAACTGCTCGAGCTTTTCCTAGCCTGCGAGCAGTCAGGGACCACCGAAGCCTTACAGCAGTTATCTGGAATTATGAGAGGGATTTTGCGCTTCGGTAAAGCAGGTCTGTTTGAAGTGATGTTCTCCGAGCAGTGTATTCTGGATGTCATCGGATGCCTGCAGTACGATCCTTCGGTGGCTGAGCCCATACGCCACAGGCAGTTCTCCACTGAAAGAGCCATGCTTAAGAACATTGTTCCAATCAGAGACTCCAAAATCCAGAAAAAATACCACCAGATGTACCAGGCACAGTATATTCAGGATCACGTCCTGCCACATCTTCCTGAATTTGGAGAGTATTTTCCTATCCTCGCTCCCTTCATCCGCCGCAAGAAAGAGGAGATCTTCAGAGCGTTGGAGGTAAGTGGGTTTGATCTGGTCTAAAGGGGTTGGGCCCTGGAGCTGTCATTTCCAATGGATCACAGTTAATCCCACGTCCTTTCATTTGCACAGTGTTGGGATTGTTTCCCCTTCTTTCTCCTATCTTTGATTCTGTAGTTTAGAAACAGAAGATTTCAGGTGAATATCTAAATATTTTTTAATAGATTGTAAAGAGTTTAAAGTTTTTCTCTTTGATTCTGTATTTTAGAAACAGAAGATTTCAGGTGAATATCTAAATAGTTTTTAATGGATTGTAAAGAGTTTAAAGTTCTTCTCTTTGATTCCTAAGCAACATCCTCCTTTTGAGCTGCTTTGTACAGATGTGTAGGGAACAAGCAACTTTTGGTATTCTGGATCAGGGTAATTTGTGGGGTGTGTGTAACAAATTCTGAATCTGTGATTCCCAAGAGCCTGCTCAAAGGGAATGCCACAGCTGCCTTCCATGGGAAGGAATGAAAAAAAGCCAATAATAGTCCAGGGGTGCAAAGCAGAGTGTCTGTAAGTCAGGGAGCTGGTTTGATTGCGAGGAAGGTTAACAGGGATGTGGCTGCAGCAAACGGGGAACTTGTGAATCTGGTCCCCCTGGCCCAGGTGGCCTGAAAAGATGCTTTGCAGGGCTGCAGATCCCAAAGAGGGAAAGGGATCCTGGTGGGATGTTCCCAGTGGAGTGGGAGCAGCAGGTGCAGCGCGGGAGAAGTTGTGTCTTGGTTGGCTTTTTGTAGTTGCAGTTTTAGCTCAGCTTAACCTGTGGCTCTGGTCTCCTGGACCTGCTTGTGCTCCATGGAGGGAATGCTGAAACAATGACCTGGAAAATGATCCTGCCGGAGGTGTACTCTGGCATTTGCCTTTTGGGGGATCAAATGAAGAGAGGTGTGGAGAGTTGGACTTTGGGCAATGTGGGATCCTCGAAAGAAGGAAGTTTAGCCTTTCCAGTGGCACTGTGTGAGTTGTGTTCCTTTTGTGTGTTACGCAGGAAGACGAGAAATTTTTGTCTGCTCTTTTTGTCCAATTGACAAATGAAGCTACAACTGAGGACGAACGACTGGAATTGGTAAGTCTGTGCTCTCAGTGATTTCTTGAATGCTTGAAAATTAGAGAGATGAAGTAGGAAAAGGGAAATTGTTCCATGAGTTCTTTGAGGTCTCCTGCAGCCCTTGAAGTATTTCTGGAAGCCTGGAACCTCAGTCTTCATTGAAGTACTCACTAGAAAAATCTTTCTGGCAACATAAGCTCTGATTTCTTTGTGGTAAATAATGATTTGATTGTGCAGAAAGGACTAGCACTGAGCTGACATCCTTGACTCCAAGCCCTCCTTTCCTCTCAGTACCCTTCAGCATCCCAGATCACTGACTTCCAGTCATCAGCATTGCTTTGTTCACTCTGCTTTCCTGATTCAGAAAGATCTTTCAAGTCCTGTGACTGAGGATTGTTCTTATATAGATATATTCCAAACTGTATTTATCCTTGAACACATTTAGCTGCTTAAATTCCCTGTTCAAAGCTCACTTTCAGCAAGGAAGGCTTTTTTCCTTCAGGCCTGGCTGGAGAATCAATCCTTCCTAAACCAGGGGGATAAAAAAGCTACCAGGTGACTGTCTTTCCCAGCTCAAGCCCAGCAGCTTCATTTCTTCTTTCTCTGGGTGTTTACTTTGGTTTGCTTTCCTTTATTGGTGTTGGTCAATGTTGGAGGAGACAGAACTCAAACAATACCATTTTCTAGGAAGTCCATCCCAACCAGGACTCAAACTTTGCTACAAATTGGAACCGTTTCCTCCTTTTCGCAGAGTTTTCTGACTCAAATACTCCTGAAATTATTTTTTCCTATGCAACAGGTTGAATTTCTCCAGGAACTCTGTGCCTTTTCCCTCATGTTCTATCAGAGGAGAGAGAAATTTCTACAAAGATCGGCCAAGTTGGGAATTTTTTCAACTCTTGAAACTCTAATAGTAAGTGAAAACTTCAAGCTGATTTGAATCCAACTAGAAAATCCCATGGCCATTGAAGCAGGTTTTCGCTCTGCTGAGCACTTCTGTGTCAGTTTGCTGGGATAGCTTGGCTCTGCTGAGGGTGGAAGTTGGTTGGAACGTTCAGAACCCAAAAGCTGCCCACAGCTCTCTGAGGGCCCTGACTTGAGTGCTCTGGGGATTTTTACTGTTGCCATTGACGTTGTTGTTGGAGCAGGGCCAAAGAAGGATTTTTAGATAATCTTGAACTATCGGCTGGTTCCTACCCAAAAGATCATGGAATCCTGTTGGTAGCAGATGAATATGTCCTAATCAGCTATGGAAAACCATAACTTTTTAACTCCTTTGGCTGAAGCAGCTGTTGCTGTCTGACCATTGCAATCCATGTGTCAGTGCTGCTGTTCCTCCAAACCACAAAATTCCAGGAGGTTTCTATCCTGGAGTAACAACCTGTGAACTGACCAAGGGACAGGGACTGCTGGGAAAACACTGAAGTGCTGGAGATGTTCAAGGATTAGACAAGGCTTAATCTTACTATTCTTTGGGAGGGCCAGACCAGTCCAAATGCAGCCTGGGCCATTGCTGGGTTGGGCTCAGTTGTGCTGCTCTCAGAGAAAATCACAGCCCTTAAGGAAAGTTCTTCCTTCTTGTTGCCTGGAAAGGAGCACAGAAACTTTTGCACCAATTGATTTGTCCAGTTGGTCCTTGGGTACAATAGGAATAAATTGTGGAGAACATGGACAGAAGATCAGTGTCTCAGATCTTGGAGCCAGGGGCACAAGGGGAATGTTTCCTGCCTAAATTAGGACCCTTAGGTTCACAGAAAGCCTTGAGTCCTTTCTAAAGGAGGGAAGAGTGGGGAAAAGATGTTATTGGTTTACTGTTGTTTTTCTGTACTATAGTTACATATACATATGTTTCTCATAGAAACTTGGTAATGAAACATTCCCAAACCTTTGAACTCCTTTTCTTTGCAGCTTTACCTGATAATAAATCCCAAACTTGATTTGCCCTGGCAAATTCATTTCTTTTTTTTTAGGGAATGGATGATCAGGAAGTTAGAGCTACAGCCACAGACATCTTGTCTGAACTAGCAGACTATTGTCCATTCGTGGTCCAAGAATTTGTAATGAAAGAGGCCCAGCAGAGAGACCTTGTAAGTAAAAGTGGTTTGGACTTTGTCTTAGGGCAAACAGGAAACAAACCAGCCCAACAAAACCTCCATTTTTCCATTTCATTGTAATTTTTATTCAAACAAACAAACAAACCAACCCGATAAAAACAAGGGAACTCATTCCACTTTGGTCTATAACTCTTCTTTGTTTGGGTTTTTTGGCAGGATACTGACCTGATCAGTGTAGTCATTGAGCAGCTGATCTGCCATTCTCATCCCGAGTCTGTAGAAGCTGTGCAGTTGATGGATTTGCTGTGCACTCTACTCGATCCAGGGAATCTGCTGCATGCAGCTGAGGTAAGAAAATACAAATGGGTGAAGACACACCACTGTCTCAGCAAAGTTAAACCCCTGAGATTCTCTGTTGCTGATTTTTGGGTGATTTCTTGGGTGTTGTGTGTGGTCTGAGACTGAATTTAAAGAAGCTATAAAACAAGCTGAAGTTCCCACTCCCTTTGCTCAGGAAAGGGGTGTGTGGGGGGCACTGGGTCGGGATTTGTTAAGCCAAGCAGCGCTGGGTTTCAGTGCCACAGCCCTGTCTGGGCAGAGCTCCTGCTGGCTGGGGGAGAAATCTAGAAAGAACAGAATCCAGGAGAGTCCCTGAGAAACCCAATCCATGTTTTAATCCATTGGAATGTGCAGGAATAGCTGGGAAAAGGTTTGCAGGTTGTCATGACGTGATTCCTGCACTTGAGAATGGTTTAAGGACACTTTGTTAAGCACTTAGAGTCATTGATGGGTTTCCAGGATATCTTTGCACCCCTGGTGGGGACCCTCCTGGTGACAGTGAGGTTGGCTGGATGTCTCTCAGATTTTCCCCAAAGAAAGAAGTGGATCTTGGTTGAGTGCAGACAATGCTGCAGGCCCAGCCAGAGAGATCCAGGCAGAGCTGAAGGAGCCAAGAGAATTCTTTGGAGGCTGTTTCTGCTGTTAATGCCCTTTCTTATTTAAAAGGGGTGTGTGAAGGCCAGTGTTTAAGGAAATGATTCTCTGTTTTAGGCTTCACAAGTATTTGAATTTCTCAATTTCTTCTACACCTGCCGTATTCCTCTTCTGACTGTTCCAATTTCGGTCAATGCAGAAGAAGGTACATGTGAAATAGGTAAGGAGAAGTTTTCTTTTTTCCCCCCTTTTAGGCTTCTAATGTTTATCAGTGACTGACAGTGCTGGTGCCAGCAATCAGCTTGTGAGGGCAGCTGGAAATACACTTGGGCAAAGCTGCTGCTCCCCCAGGGACAGGAGTTCTTGTGGGCAGCAGTTTTCAGCCCTTTCTTGCAGCTCTCAATGTTGACAGAGCTTGATGCTGTTCTTGGGAAAAGATGCACCTCCTTGATGTGCGCTGTTAATGGTGCACCAGTTTGACTTCTATAATTTTAAAGAATATTTGCTGTAAGGGCAAAAAAGCCCCAGGTGTGTTTTGTTCTGACCCAACGTTCCGCTGCCTGAAGCAAAAGTCCACTAAAAACACGTCAGGAACTAGAACAGGAACTGACCTTGGTGTGCATGACAATACATTATTTGGTTGGTTTGCTTCATTGAAGGCATTAATTTTCCTTGTAGATGACTATCAAGTGGCTCAACTGCTCGCCTTAATTTTGAAGTTCCTCACTTATTGTGTGGAATGGCATAAGGAGCACATGAGGCACTACATTATCAGCGGGAATTTGCTAAGAAGAGTCCTGCTGTTGATGTATTCCAAACACACATTTCTGGCCTTGAGTGAGTATAGAACTGTGGTGATTTCCTTCTTTGAGGCTTTGTGTGTCCTGTGTTGAGGGTGTTCCAGTGTCAGTGGACACCTGAACTCAGAATTCATGGGAATGAATTTCTGGACTGGAGCCCGGGCATGTGGCTATTAAATGCTTGAATTTCTCTCTTCATACAGATGCTTTTCATTTTATAAAGAAGATACTTCGCCTGGGAGATGAGCTCTATAACCGTTACATCGCCCAGGGAAACCTTCTTGAACCATTTTTACTTGCTGTGTTGGAAAATGGAGCTCTGTACCATCTGCTCATCCCGACTGTGACTGAGCTGTTGGAATTGATCAAACTGGTGAGTTCAGCAGCAGCTTCAGCTCTGACATGTCTGGGGCCTCTCAGGGCAAAAGGCAAAATGCAGCTCTCCCACATTGCACCATCCTGGTTTAATGGCACTGTCACAAATAGCATTGGGACACTGCTGAGTTTGTTGTCCATTTCCATGCAAAGCTTCCGAATTCTTTCTAGATTTCAGCTTTTCAATTAAGGGTAAATCCAGTTGCTTCACAACTTTTCTTTACAACAGTGTTTTAGCTCTGGCCAAGGAATCAGTTCCTTTCCAAATTAAATGCAAAGGTTTCTGAACTTCTGCCTGGGACCATTTGAGACTGAAAGCCCAGTTTGTTCTTCTGCAGGAAGATGGCAAGTCCCTTATGGAACATCTAGTGGATTACTTCTGTCAGGCACTTGGAATTATCAACTACGTTCAGACTTTTGGACTGCAGCCCGAATATGAGGAAGAAGAGCCCCAACAAGAGCAGCAAGTGAACAGGTAGGCCTCAGTTCGTGTGTCCTGAGCCTGCCAGGGACTGCCATTCTGCAGGGCTGGGCCTTGATTTTTAATTTCCCAGAGGGCAGCAAGAGCAGCTGGCTGGGACTGGGCTTGGCTTTCATTCTTGATGAAAACTTCTTGCTCTGTCCCCTGAGTTAGGATTCACTCTGCCTCAGTGTCACATGGGGTGCTAGTGAGTCTTCTGGGGAGGGCAGAACTGGGGATGGAGTTGGATTGCCTTCTCAAATGTGCCCAATTCCCTCCAAAGCTGTGCAAGGCATTTCTGATGCTGGCTGAGGCTGAAACAGCAGCAAAGCTGGAATCACTTGTCCTGTCTCTCTTACAGTGTCCCATGCTGTAGCTCCTCTTCAAGGAAGGCGACCCTGAGGACGGCGGGGGCAGCCCCCAAGGTGGGAGAACTGGTGTGAGGTGCTGTCCTGGCGTGGGACAGCAGAGCTGCCTGGCGGGGCTGTGCCGGGTGTGACAGGCAGGGGGCTGAGGGAGGGAGAAACTCAGCCCAAAACCTGCCTAGGGAAACCCTGGCTGCTTTGGGGGAAGGGTTAAGGAAAGACTGGGTGGGGCCGGAGTCTGTTGGGGATCTGGTGGCACAGTCTGATCTCGCATCTTCTGCCTCATTTCATTGGTGCCACTCCTTGGCTTTGTCCCTGCCCAGGTGCTGCTGGGTGTGAGGTACAGATGGGATTAGGATTTTGGGGAACTGTGTCAGTGCCCCCGAGCTGGGGAATTACTAAGGGTTTTTAAGCAGACCAAGGCAGCCAATGACACCTCTGTGGTGCCTGACACAGTCAGGCACTATTGGAATCTCCAGCCCGGGAGCTCCTGAGCAGCTCCAGCAAAGTGTGGCAGGAATTTGACTGCCCACCCCTAAGGCTGAGCAGCCAAAGGGATCCCAGGGGGCACGTGGGAGTTTGTGCCTGTCCAGCTGGGAGCTTCCAAAGGGATTTGGAAACAACTGTGAGGCCACAGCCAGAGGAGCAAGGAACCTCCAGTACTTTTTGCAGCTTGAGGTTCAAAACCACTCTCCAGACCGAGGGTCTTGGAATGCCAAAGGATCTCCCAGATCCCAGGATCTCTGCTGCTGCCAGCTTGGGTGTCCTGACAGGTTGGCTGGGGGGGCGTGGACTAAAATTGCACATTGGTGGGTATTTTTTCAAAGTGAGGATTTCCTTTTTCTAATTGGCAGAGACGTCTGCAGGGGGATTATACTGATGACGAAGATCAGGAGAATACAGTTCAAAGGAAAAGACCACGTCAGCGTTGATGAAGACAACACAAAGTTTGGAAGACGAA
>NW_020898044.1:0-1075 GCF_003984885.1 Neopelma chrysocephalum
ACAAGTGGTCAGAGCTCGAGGGCTGCACCGTGCCACCCCAAAGCCCAGGATGGAGCTGTGAAGCCCAGGGGTCGTGTCCCTGTGCCAGACATCTCCCAGAAGAACCACCCTGGGAGCCAGACACCCAGCCAGAAGCTGGCAGCACAACGGGACCAGGCACTCCCCGTGCCTGTGTCAGCTTCCCCAGGCAAGGACACAGGGACACGGCAGCAGAGACACGTGTCAGAGCAGGGCCCAGCACTGCCCAGGGTGCACATGAAACGCACCCTCACCAGCACATCAGTGCCAGTGCATGACAAGAGTGGGAAGGACCTGACCATCATACCCAAGACAGAACCTTCCCAGGACATCAACACATTGATTGTGGTAGGCCACTCCATAACCCTGCAGGCAGCTGTGAAGTCCGGCAGCCGCCTCCCTGGGCCTGACATCTCCCCTAAGAGCCACCCTGGGAGACAGAGGCCCAGACAGCAGCCACCAGCACAACGGCAACGGGCACTTCCCATGCCTGTGTCTGCTTCCCAGGGCAGGCAAGCAGGGACACAGCACCGGAGAAAAGGGTCAGAGCAAGACCCAGCACTGCCGAGGGCCAACACGAAACGCACCCTCACCAGCAAATCTCTGCCGGTGCAACACAAAACCGGGAAGGATCAGACCATTGTGCACAAGACAGAGCCTCTGCAGCAGCAGAAGACCAGGCGCCAGGCCCCTGCAGAGTGCAGAGTGCTTCCACTCAGGAAAGCCAGTCTCCAGCTTTTAGGGGAAATCTCAAGTCAGCAGAGGTTGCTGAAGTGGGTGGAAGAAACTTTTCCAAAACATCGTTGGGCCTGGGCTGAGGAGGAGAAAGAGCAGAAAGATGATGGACACCAAAAGCTGAGCCAAAGAGAAGACAGCAAGGGGAAAGAGGTGTCCCACGGAGAAGACGACAATCAGAAAGAGCTTGCCAAGGGGGAAGACCAGATGGATCAAGACCGGTCCCAAGTGGAAGACAGCAATGGCAAAGATGTGTCCCAAGAAGATGATGAGAGCGAGGAAGACCTGTCCACAGAAGAAGATAGCAGTGGGCAAGAGCTGT
>NW_020898044.1:1085-165273 GCF_003984885.1 Neopelma chrysocephalum
AGGAGAAGACAGCAGTGATGAAGACATGTCCCAAGATGAAGCTGTCAAGAAGGAAGAGCTGTCACAAGGGGAAGAGGATGTCAGCCAAAACATCTACAACGACCCCTTGGGCCCGGTGAACAACCAAGACCCTCACACTTCTCCCCAGGAGGTGCCCAGCTCTCCCAGCAATATGGGCACAGAGGCAGCAGGAGAAGCAGCTGGTGACCTGCCCAGCACATCTCCTGCCACAGCTGCTCCCACGCACTCTGAGCCAGCACGTGCTGAGCTGGCCAGAGCTCCTGAGGAAGAGGAGCACTCTGCACCTCTTGCTCCCGAGGCACAACCAGCAGCAACGGCAGCGGCTTCTCCTGCCTTTGCTGAGCAGGTGGCAGCTGCAGGGACAGAGAGCCAGGCAGCTGCCCCACACAGCCCCTGCTGCCCATGCAGCCCCCTGCCCAGCTTGCTGCACTGGCTGGGGACACTGGGGGGACCAGTCCTTTCAGGGCCACAGACTGAGGAATGGGCCTTCACCAAACAACAGGAAGAGTGGAAAGATGTCACTGACCAAGAGCTGCCCCAAGGGCAAGTCTACACAGCCCAAGACTTGTCCCAAGGGGAAGGTGACAGGGACAGAGACCTGTCCCAAGGAAAAGACAAGACAGACCAAGAACTGTCCCAAGGGGAAGGTGACAGAGAGCCAAGGACTCCTCTAGACAGGCTCCCTGTGCCCGCCCCTCAGCAGGCACCACCATTTGGCCATCACAGCCAGGTGCCAGGGCTCGCCTTGCCCGGGCAGAGGGAAGCCCGTGCCCCCAGCCAGCAGCCGCCTGTCCCCCAGCGACGGCCCTCCCGCTTCAGGCGGGCGCTCCGGGCTCTGCGCAGGCTGTTCCGCTGGGGAACACGGGATCAGAGCCCCACTGCCAGCCCCAGGACCGGCCTCCACCAGGATCCTCACACACCTGGCACTTAGACATCTAATCTGAAGTGACTGATCCTCACCTCAGTGCCTACAAGCTCGTAGTGTCTCGGAAGCTTGTCAGTAATGAGGACAAGGAGAAGACACTGCACTCCATGGTCCTGACATAACCTTGACACAGCTGTTGACAGGCATCTCGTCTCCCTGTACTGCTCATCCAGTGGACGAGAATAAGAACCTGTCAAACAGATCTCCATCTTCTACTTAAATAATATATATAACATAATAATTATAATAATTCTTAATCTCTCTAATTTTATAATTATTATATTATTCTATCATATAATTCTATTACATTGTTCTATTACATTGTAATTAGACATAGCTATATAATTATAATTGCTATTACATTATAATATTTTAATATATTATAATTATATATTGTTATATTATTATAATTATTATAATATAATATATTATTCCAATTAGATATAATTATATAACATACTATTTTATTGTTTTTTTCGGTACTTTAGGGGTATAAGATTTTATCTAATAATTATAATTATATAATACAATAAATTTAGTAGATATATATATAAGAATATCTCAAATATAGCCTTGACTAGTTTCTCTTCTAATCAGCACTGAGGATCTTATGAGGATCTGAATGGTCTTAGCAATTCTCCACTACCCTTTTGAAGTTGTTTAGCAATAATAATTGTTGTTCAAACGAAAATAAAAATAAAGGAAAAAAAAATTGGGTGATGTGCCTCATTTCATAGAATTACAAATATTAATATCCCAGTACATTAATGTTCTATTTATTTTGATATTCTAGTCAATAATCAATTCCAGTAACTAAAAGGTAAACGCATCAGCAGCAATGCTGCTGGAGGATTAATCTACCCACAGAACATATTTTTTTTCTATTTCATTCCTAATGCTCTTTGCTCACAAACTGTCCTGGAATTAAAAGATTTTTCTTAAAAAAAATCATGTTGTCCTTTATTTCCATTCTTACCTATGAGCTCTCAGCCATTAACCAAACTTTATAGTTTGTTCATTTCCCCTTGTCCCATCCCTACCTGTTCTTGGAAAAAGTCCCTCTCCATCTTTCTTGTCAGCTCACTTCAGGTACTGGAAGGCTTCAATTATGTCCCCCCAAAGCTTTCTCTTCTCCAGGCTGAACAATCCTAATTTCTCAGCCTTTCCCCATAGCAGAGGTGCTCCATCCCTCTAATGAACTTTGTGGCCTCCTCTGGACTTGCTCCAACAGGTCCATGTCCTTCCTGTGCTGGGGGCCCCAGAGCTGGAGGCAGCTCTGCAGGTGGGGTCTCACCTTAGCGGGGCAGAAGGGCAGAATTCCCCCCCTCTCCTGCTGCCCACACTCCTTTGGATGCAGCCCAGGACATGGTTTGGGCTTCCTGGGCTGCAAGTGCCCACTCTGCCAGCTCATGTCCAGCCTCTCATCCACCAGCACCCCCAAGTCCTTCTCAGCAGGACTGCTCTCCATCTGTTCATCCCTCAGGCTGTGTAGATAGCAGGGGTTGCCCAGCTGCCATAGCCATGCCATAGAGGATGTTTGCTCCCAGATCTGGGCTTACATGGTAGCTCTTTGGCTCAGCTAATTAGGTTGATTTGGTGGACTCAATCATCTTAGAGGTCTTTTCCAGCCTCAGTGGTTCCATGATCTCAGAAATGTTGAGCCTCAGCATGGCTCACTGAAGGGGATAAGAAAGTTTCAGCCACAGTGTCAGTGCTGACTGCAGTGTCACACACACCTGCACCACTGGGCCAGGCACATGGACAGGCTGTCTTCTCTGTTTGGATTGCAACTGTCCTGCTTCAGCTGCAAAGTGTGGAGAGTCAATCTGCACAGGCTGAGATTCAGATATTTCACAGTGCAGCTGTGGGAAGAGAGAGCCAGGCACAATTTTACGTCTGGCAGCACCATCACTCACTAGTCCAGCATCAACCGTGCTGCAAATAACACCGTGATTCCCAACATGAGTTTTTCAGGCTTCTTGTGGATTACACCGATTTTTCAACCAATTCATCTAATCAGTTCACTGCTGAAATGTGTTCAGAGTGAAGCTGCCTGGTTGTAAGACAAATAAAAAAAAAAGTGACAGAACTGTAGATGGGTTTTACACAAAGTGACACCACTTATCAGCCTTCAGTGAGTGGTGGCAGGACCAGCTTGCTATTGCTGACCCTTGAGCTTTACACTTTTTTAGCACAGTGTGCATAGGAGTTTGCCAGCTTTATCATTCTCTTATACACTGCAGACAGCTGCTTTCTCCCCATGGTGTTCTTCCAGACAGACATTTCAGCTGAGGCTGATGAGTTTGATCACCACTAACTGCAGCAAAGCTCCAGCTTGGGAAAAATGTGTGTTGGAATGGGCTGGTGATGATTAAGAAGCTATTTAAAGCTCACTGCCTGAGGCAGGCACCTGTGGACAGCAAGGGATGACTAGAAAGGGCCTGAGACCACTGTGTGAGGACAACATGAAGGGAGAAAACCAAATCTCTCAGCCTAAGGGACTGCCCTGGTCCCTGCTGAGTGAGAAGTCAGAAGAATCTCTCCTTTGAAACAAAACACCAGGGTCTGACTGTGGCATGTGCTGGATGCAGAGCTGCTTATTTTTCCAGAGGGATTCCTCTGAGTGAGCTGAAGATTGTCACATCCCTTGGAATCACAGTCCCCAAAAAGGCCAAAAGAATGACAGTAATTTCAGGTTTATTTTTAGGAAAAAAATAAAGCAAAATATTGGCAGCACCTGGGAATATTAACTCGTACCTTTAGAGGTCACTTGATCACAGAACTACTGAAATTAAAATAACTGCCTAAATTAACATTCGACCTTGAAAAGGATTTAATTTAGATAGATTTAAGCAAGAGGAGATGGAATGACCTTACTTATAACCACAAGCCACGGCCAGAATGTGGTAGCTTGAAACTGCAGCACCCATGCTGGATGGTTTATACAGCTGTGTGCCTTTGATCTGAGAGTCTGGATGCTCCAGAACAGGGCCAGGAGGGTGGAAATATTCCAAAGGTCAGCAATGTTTACTCTGTTAGACAAAAAAGGAGTGTTAGTCCTGGCAATAAAGCAGCCATGTTTTCACAATCACATGAGATAAATTAATTTTGAAAAGAGTATATTTTTTTAATAAGGACTCTGAAGGTCTAGAGCCTTTCATAACGTTCTCAAAGGTTCAGAAAGTCTCTAGAACCTGCTCCTTTTACATTTTTGATACCCTTAAGACTAGAATCATTGTGTGTGGCCTCCAGAGATGAGCTAGTCCATCTTTCTGTCCCAAGATAGGATCAGGTATAATTTCTGACCCTATGAGTTATTTTTCCCAACCTGCTTTCAAAGCACTCCATTAATAGAGTTTTAGCAATGTCCCAGACAATTAATTTCAACACTTGAATATCCCTGCTTTTAGAAAGTTGTTATTATTTTTAAAATTTTTTTGTTTCTTTGCAGTTTGTGTTTCTCACTTCTTTTTTCTGCGTGCCACAAACATGGAACCAGATTTATTCCTTGTTTTTGCTGGAACGCTTTCCACGTATGAAAATACACGGAATATATTTCTATACCCAGTGTGCTGGGTGATGAGTGAAACAGGAATGTCACCTGTGGATCTTTCCTCTGTGACACATTGCAGAGAGCTCCTGATTTCCCAGCAATAGCAAATGGTTCATACTGGACTCTGCTGGTCCAGAAGTGGTGGAGGGCTCAAACTGGGCACCACAGTTTTCATGCTTTCATCACTTTTAGAAGCTTCTCAACTTTTGCACTGAGAAGGGGGTTTGCACAAAAAAAAAAAAAAATCACAGTTGTGATGATAATTTCATTGCATAGCACTAGGTGGAAACAGCAAGGAATATGTTCCCTAGAGTGGTTGTAGTGTTTTTTTATTGCAGTAAGATCCTTGTGAGTGTGTTTGAATGTGTAGCTGGATAAAGGGGATATAAGGAGACAGTAAAACCACCCTCCCAATATCCACTGAGGTGCAAGAATGGGGAAAAAAAAATAAGCAGAGATGACATTTAACAGCTCATAGGCATCATCTTTATCCTCATAAGCCCTCTCAAGAGCCGACTCCTAACACCTTTAAACACTTTCAGGTCAAGGTCAACAGTAGCTAAGCTTCTGAACCTACAGATTGAAACAAGCTGTTATGTGGTGAATAAAGTTTGTTCCTCCAAGGCAGGAAAAGCTCATGGTAAGGCAGGAATTGCTGCTAGTGCTCATTAGATGGCAGCCTTCCTTCAGGCTCAGGAGGGAAGAACAGCCTGGCTGGTTCTGAATTCACTACAGTTCCTCCAACAAGCATTAAAAAAAATAAAAATAGATTCTTCCCACTTGTTGTCACTGGCAAGTTTTCATATGAGTTGCTATGTCGACCCGCCACCCACATTGAATTCACCTCACCCACCCAAACTTTCCCTGCCACAGCAATCCAAACCCATTCCCACTTCCAGCTCCTGCGTGACTCACAGTGGTGCTGTACAAAGGGAAGGGTGAGCATATTCCTCCCTCTGAAGACACCTCCACATCCCTGTTGGCTGAGGGGATTCACAGGCAGAGAGACCCAACCAATTATGTAATTTGGCAGAATAATGTGCCCTGACTGACAAGGGCTCCAGGAATGGGAGAGAGCCCTGAATTGCAGTGCAACAGACAGAGTTGTCAGAAAGGGTCAGTGTCATGTTCATGGGGCATAAAAATCATCTTAGTGACCCTTAGTTTGATGGTTTTTCATTAGGCATCAAACTCTGTTTTCAAACTACTCATGTTTTTTGTTGTTTTGTTTTTGTGTTTTTTTTTTTTTTTTACTTTGCATTCAATAAATGCCTTGAGGATGCCCATGCTGCTGGATTTTTTTTTCCCCATCCTTTTTAAGCAATAAGGAAAAATCTCTTTTCATCAGCAGAAGATTTAAGCTCTACAGGAACTTCTTTTCATCGATTTTGGCATTCATCATGCATTTAGTTGACTGCTTAGCCAGATCATGATTTTTAATGCCAAACTGCGAGGTTTTTTAGCGGGTGTCCCTTCTTATTTTCTAACTTTGAAAGGCAAGTTGTTAGCTTGCAAATCAGCTTATTATTCCTCTAGATTTGAGTGAAGAGAATTTGGTTAATAGAACTAAACCTAAAACAAAGGAAACTCTGTGCTCTATGAGTCAATGAAACTTTTCTCAAGACACATAGAAATTGTATAATAAATTGCTATGAAACTGATAGAGTGGGAGCAAATCACAAGTAAAATACAACTCTGGCGTCATGGCACTCAGAAATGAAGCAGAATTAATGGTCTCTGAGGTGAGTAGTCTATGCTTCTTAGAAACCCAAGTGGTGTGTTTGCTAAATTTATCAGTGCACCTGATATGATGTTAAAACCAATAAAGCAACTGACATTTGCTAGTTGAAAATGTAATAAAATTCGATGTTTCAGTACCTGCAGTTTAGCAATTCTCAAATTGATGCTCCTGCCATGGTAAATTACTTGGAATCATTTAATTTCTCTGAACACCTGCTCTGCAGTTTATTTGCAGACATTTTGCCATGTTGAGAGTGGAGCTCTCATTCATCTGTGTTCCCTTTGGTACTGGTGTGAACCTTCCAGCTCACAAGGATAAAAAGAAGAGGGAAGCTGGCTGACCCACTCATGCCTTTGCTGCTTTTACTGTTTTTATTATGTCTGTACTTAAGGACTTAGAGGTCCCTGTAGTGCTTGGCATTGCACTAAAAGGAGCACACAGGGCTGTTCTAAGGAGTGTATAATTTAAGGAGAAATGTTACAGCCAGGATGGAGGGAGAGTTGTAACACACAGTGTGTGAGAGCAGCTAATTTGCTCTCATTCCCACTTGTCATTTTTTAGATAAGGTGGCTTTTTTTAGAATGTATGGACAAGCAAACAGCGAGGAACAGGAGGAGGCTAAAGGATCAGGTAGAGGAAAAGGGAAGGAGGGAATGTGGAGAAATAAAAAGAGAAGGAAGGAACATGGAATTAATGGAAGGATAGGGGAGGAATAAAAAAAAATTCAACTGCTCACTGCAGTCAGCTCCCTGGATCCAGAGGTCTCAGCTCACAGATCACAGAATATTCTGAGTTGGAAGGGATGCACGAGGATCATCAAATTCCAACTCCTGGCCCTGCACAGGACACCCCAACAATCCCACAACATGCCTGAGAGCATTGTCCAAACACTCCTGGAGCTCTGGCAGCCTTGGGACCATGACCACTGACCTGGGGAGCCTGTTCAGTGCCCCACCACCCTCTGGGGGAAGAACTTCTCCTAATATCCAGCCTAAACCTCCCCTGGCACAGCCTCATGCCACAACTCAGATGATTCCAACTAATGAGTCATTTCATCAAGGCACCCTGTTTAGGAGCCCTGTTGCCCTGCATTTGCTACAGTTAATAGATGGAGATGGAGGCCAAAGATGTCAATGTTTCTTCAGAAGCCCTTCTCTGCCTCCAGCTGTGAGGAATTGGATGTTTTAATTGCCTTAAAACATGGCTCCTGTATGGAGCTG
Organism: Neopelma chrysocephalum; assembly: GCF_003984885.1. Lineage (NCBI taxonomy): Eukaryota > Metazoa > Chordata > Aves > Passeriformes > Pipridae > Neopelma > Neopelma chrysocephalum. Next base: position 8,546 of record NW_020898044.1, read on the forward strand.
TGCAAGCCTCCTGCCAGGGCACTGAAGATAAGGCTGAGGGGGGGTGGCCACAGCCCACAAACTGGTAGATTTGTGGAGGCCCAGGGGGCAAATCTCTGGGGGTGTGATGCTCATCTAAAGAAGGCCAGTGGCAACTCTCTGGGGGTGGGATGTTTATCTCCTATGGGCCAGGCTGTGTCAGAGGAGGTCCCCTGTGCACACACCCATCACTGCTCCAGAGGAGGCCTCTGGGAGCAGGAATACATTTTAGCAATTGTGCCCTCAAACCAATCCCCCACCTGAAGTCTAAATTACTGTGCAAAAACAGCACCTGCAGCCTCTGAAAAACAGCAGACACTTCACACCCACACACAAGGGAAGCACCAGAAGGGTTTCTGAGGGTATATAAACCCACTTTATATTAATGGTCTTTATATTAATGGTCTTCTTTCCCCCACCACTCCCTGATGGACCAAGACACCAGTGACAACAACAACCTCCTTCCTTCTTCCTTTTATTCTTTTTTCTCTTTCTTTCTGTCTTTTCTTTCGCACATTTTCTTGGGTTATATCTTTATGCTTTTATATTGCCCCACTACTATGGATAAAACCAACCGAAGCAGCTACATACCTGTTTTCCTTTGCAACCAAACTGTTCTAAAATAAACCTTATATATATATATACACATATATATATACACACACACACACATCTATCGATCTATCTGTCTACCTAATCTATCTCTGTAAACACTGATCACACAGTATCTCTTTAATTCACTCCAAGGGATTTATTAGCAAAAAAGCAAGTTATTTCTGCCTTGCAGGGCGGGCTGTGATGATGATGGAACAGTTCTGGAGGGACTGCAGTCCACCTGACACAGGTGCCTTAGATGGATGTCTGAAGTTAGATGGGACCAATCCAGGACTTGGTGTTTCCAAAGGGCTTGTGGCTTGGCTAGAAATCTCCCCAGTTTCATCCCACACCCATGGAATTATTGGGAAGGGGTTGACCTTAGCCAGTGACTTTTACAACCTGATTTTTCCCCTGAGTCCTTGCTTTGCCTGCTGCTATTTCTGCCAAATGGAGAGTCTGCATGTTTCTTTCTCTAGTCCCACATAATCCCCCAATAGCACATGATGAATTCTAGGGGAGATGGGACAGTATCCTGGTGTATCCTGGCTAATCTGCTCCTCCTCCAGCATCAACTGCAATTCAAATGGAGTCAATTTCCTGAAAAACAAAAGAGAAAGCTCCCCATTAATGCTATTTGTCACAAGTTCTTAATATCATAGTTGCCTTTTAGCCTTACTCATCAACATCCAGAGGGAAAAAAACAAGAAACCTTCTGAATAAATCAGATTTGACATAACTTTCCTCAAGAACAATGGCTTTAAAACTAGCTGGAAAAATGGTTTTAAAAATAGACCAAATTGATCTGTCGCCTTTGAAAAAAAAAATCAATCTTAAAACGAAAGAAAAAAAACTCTGTTATTTCCCTTCCAGCTTCTCATAATTATTTTTGAAGTCTGGGTTTCACCAGTGAATCCTTTTCAGTCAGTTCTTTTAAAATGGGTTAGACAGTTCCTCCATTCTTTTCTCTTCTTTTTTTCCCTAGGTGTGGCAGCATTGTACACAACTTTCATGTCTGTATGGAAATAAAGGATGTAAATTTAAGATCTAAGACCAAGAAAATATCATGAGGAAGAACCTGAAATTAAGTATATTCTTACTGCTGCCTAACAGATTATGGGAGTTGCTTGCATTTAGTTACATACATATTATTTTTTAATCTCCCACTGGCTAAACGAAATCAATTGGATTAAGATACATAAAACTCTGCAATTAACCATTATTTCTCTCTGGATCTTGGTAAGCTCAAGGTAGATATATTAATCTCTGCAAGTCCAAAATACCATCAGTAAGATATACATAGATATATGTGTACAGACTTTTTGGCAGGGCCTGTTGTGATAGAACAAGGGGTAATGGTTTCAAACTAAAAGAAGGTAGACTCAGACTAGGTGTAAGGAAGAATTTATTTTTTTTTATGAGGAGTGTGAGAAAAGACTCACTTCTTGATGTTATTGAGAGGGGACAAAGTCATCAAAGCAAAACTCTTTTATCGAACGAGTCAGGTGCCTCTCTCCAGGGAGGAACACCACCCACCAAAATGGGCAACCTTTTATCTCCTTCCCTGGCTGGGAGTGGTCCCTGTCCCCTCTTCCATTGGCTGGGTGCTCAGGGACTCACATTCCCTCTGGACTGCCTACTTTGCCCCAAGTCTTCCTCCCCCACTCCCCTTTATTCTTCTGTCTTTTTTGGCAAATCTTTAGCATGGCCTTTCCTATTGGTTTTTGACTTTTTGCAGGTGCAAGGAACAGTGTAACCCACATTTGAGCAATAAGCAGCTGTAAGCAAGAAACAAAGGTTATCCTCCCCCCCACCACTTAGTCACTCTGGCTGCAGCAAAACATCACTTTATTTCTCACAGGAGGATATGGTGAAACACTGGCACAGGTTGCCCAGAGAGGTGAAGAATCCTTGAAACATTCAAGGCCAGGTTGGATGGGGCCTGATCTACTTGAAGATGTGCCTGCCCATGGTAGGGGGCTTATATGATCTTGACTGGGGCTAGATGATCTTGAAAGATGCCTTCCAAGCCAAACCATTCTATGATCCTAAGATGCTGTGATTCTAGGATACGTGGTAAGCTCAAAGTAGGTGCATACAACAGTACAAGTCCAAAATGCCCTCAACAGGATTGATTTTTGCACACCCAAATAGTTGATCTAATGTTCGTCAAGTCTGTGGTTGTTGATTGTAATGGGCTTTGAGTAAGGTTCATAATTTTAAGCTGCTGCTAAATGTATCTGCCATCTCCCCAAACAGCCAAGTGATGATGAGAGAAGAGAGGTTTCTCATCCCTCAGAGACAAGCTCACTGGGACACACAGACACTTCTGTGCTAAGGTTTTAGAGAATACACACTGACACTCACTGCTAGACTATTACTGGGATTTGATTATTGTGTCCCAGCTCATTAGTTGGGAAATGCTCAGAAAAGGAACTAATCATCACTTGGCACTGAAGATCTTTGGGGCCTGACTTCAGGCTCATGAGTAACGTGGCTTGGCCACGCTCTCCAGCTCAGAGCTAGTGACTTGCTTGGGGATCTTCCTGACCTGAAGGCTTGATGAGACATTTTAAACTGGATTGTGAGCTGGAGCAGAGCACTCACTCATACGTCTTGTAGCTTTGGGAACAGTCAATGTCTCTGTTTCACAGGAAACTGCACAAGAAAAATTCAGCATAGACACAGAATGGAGTATCTCCTGAGAAGGCCTTTACTTAACCACAGGATGTGGAAGTTGCTTTAAATCCTAAGTCATTCTGGGTGACATTTTTTTCTGGTATGTCTATTAATTTGTTACCTGACTCATTCAATCAAGCCAATCTCTCTGTGGTTTAAGACACACTTTTCTCAATGTTTGTTTGCGTTACTTGACAGGCTGTGTAATGAGCCCTCCAATATTTCTCGATGTAATTATTACAGTAATCACCAGGTGAATACATTAATCATCAAATGATTGCATGACAGGAAAGCTTTCCAGACAACACAGAACTAGATTTGTCTGTCTTTTGTTACAAGTTCTCACAGTTTGGATTTCTAAGCCTTTTGGATAATTTTAAGGTACTCCTGAATCTTTTCTCCTTTGCCTTTTTCCGGTTCCTTTCCCCTGTTGGTACATATATTACACTCTCATCCCTAACAGCTTTTGTCTGTGTCCCAGAAGAACGGCAGAACACTGAATAAATGCTGGTTTTAAAGATTTATGATTAGCAATGCCAGTGTCCCTCCCTGCAATGCATTTGTGGGGAAGTCCTGGGGGCGTTGTGTGGGACTGATATGGAAACAAGGCTAAATTTTTTATAAGGGCAGCTATTGAAACCATGTTGTAGAACACAGAAATTTGAAATGAGACATCCGGCATTTGTGTGTGTTTGTGTGTATTTTCCCATTCTTTTCATTTATCTACATTTTCCCAGGTGATTATTTAAGATGATGAGCTTGTTGAGCCCAGCAATAGAAATAAAAGAACAATGGAAGAAATTTGCTATGGAATAGATCTATTTCTCTGAGATAACCTTGACAGTTTCATCCTCTGACTAAAAACCCAAATTGTTTGATCATCCAGAGTGAGTAGGTGAGGATTAATGGTTTCAGAGCACACATGAATTCTGATTTTAGATGCAATCAGCCAGTCCTTTATGTTTCTGACAGGACTTAAAAATGCAAATACTGAAACAGGCTGTGAGCAGCTTCACAATGCTGGAGATCTCAAAAATTTTGGGTATTATCAGTGAGGATAATAGTTCAAACATACAAATATTATTGGAAATTTAACAATCCTCAAAAAAAAAGAAGAGAAATAAATCCCTTCCTTATATTAAAATTGTTGAAGTCTTTGAAAAGCTTGCAGATAGACACAGTTTTGGGGGAATTCTGTGATTAAAAAAAAAAAGTAATGAACCTGTCCAAATAAAAATGACTACCCTATTTTCGTTGGTTCATTTTTATATATCTTTTTGATCATTGTCTGCAAGTGGCCAGGATCTTCACATTGTAACATCTTCAAATACACCAAAATCTGGTCTCACCGTGTCCTTTGAGACATCATATGAATTTTATAAATTATATATTTTATATATATTTTATATAAATTGTATAAATTTCAAATATTAAGAAGTTTTCCTCTGGGGAAGGCAAAAAAAAAAGTGAAAGATGGCTGTAAACTTACTATTCCAGCCTACTAAAACTTCACACTAAACTTTATGCATTATTGAGATTTTAATATAATTTCCTTTAAAGAAATAATTCACTGTGTTCACTGAGGCTGTGCTTAGTAATTACAATGTTCAGAGAACATAATTCCTTCTTGACCTGAAAGAAACTCCATCAAATATTCAACATAAATTTTTATGAACCAAATACTTAATTGTGTGTATATAGTCTTGTAATTGCAATGTAATGATTTAGCTCAATATCAGTTTCCTCCACTCGAATATTTAAATGCAATTAAAAAAAAAGTTCAGGAAAACTTATTTGAAACATAAATAGGATTTTAACCAGATGTGTTTTCTTGACAGCTCTAGTAAACATATTGTCCCAGGTGATATTTTAAACTGATTTAAATTAATGCAACATGTCCAGTTTGGAGTTTGATATATTAAATGAACCAGAAGGCTTTATGGGAAGTTAACTTCACAGAAGGAATATAGGGAGACATGAAGACATTATGTGTTGATTAATATATCCTCTAAATTCACACTTCTAATGTGGTTTTTTTCTCCCATTTTGTTGACTTAACAGACTGCAGTTCTGCCACTGAGTGCCAGATACGGCAAGAGATGGTTTCACAAAAACCCTCTAGTCATTCTGAGAATCTATATCACCAAATTTTTCTTTGTCTGCGTGGAAGATTGAGTAGAAAACTGATTTCCCCATGGAGGGCAAAGCAGAAGTTGCATTGAGGAAAATGAGAAAGGAATCAAGACCGCCCCGGCAAAACATCAGAATCAAAACTTAAAATAAAAATCAAAGCATGCAGACCACAGTTCAAAATAGTTAATCAAAAATGTTGGCTCCCGAGTTAGTGAGTATTGATTCACATACAGGACAGGCTGCAGGGATATTACAGCCAGGTTTATAACAGTGAAAAACCAGGAGAGCTGCTGAGGCATTAACATGTAATCCCCAGGGAATATCCTGTGGGTTAAATTGGGAAAGTCTAAAAGCTTCTCTTTGCTATGTTGAGAAAAATGTGAGTGAGGGGATGAAGACAATACTAATTACTATGTCAAGCTGTGATGGATACAATTCAAACAAAAAGAGAATATCTGTAGTTCCTGCTTACTAAAGATCACATTAGATTTCCATGTCTTTGCTTAACTAATATTGAACTGCTGATCATTTCAAAAGCAAATAAAGCAAGCAAACAAAACGCACTCTTGCCTAATTGACTCTTCATTCTATCCCTCTGTCCCAACTTTTTTTGGTTCTTGTGCTGGAGTTTTTGTTTTTGAATGGATATAGAAGCTCAGATCTGGGTGCAAGGGGTATCAGTATGGCATAAATGTTAATAAATGTGGAATTAACATTACATTTAACAATACATTAGCCCTGTGTGTTAAGGAGTGCTTTGATTTTCTAGAGCTTAATGACAGTGACAATAGGGTTGAGTGTTCCTGGGTAAGCACCAGGGGGAAGGCCAACAAGGTCATGGTGGGAGTCTGGTTTAGACCACCCCACCAGGAGGAAGAAACAGGTGAAATATTCCATAAGCAGATGGGAGAAGCCTCATGATCACAAGCCCTTGTTCTTGTGGGGACTTCAACTTAAAAGACACACAAAAATACAGCACAGTGGAGACAAAACAGTCTGGAAGGTTGCTGAAAGTGTGTGGAATAGAACTTCCTGACACAGCTGTCCTGGGCAGAGCGATCACAAAGTAAGGAAGGGGGTGCAAACTGCTGCCTTGGGCTTCCAGAGGCCAAAGTTTGGCCTGATAAGATCCTGGCTGATGAAGTCCCTTGGGAGACAGTCCTGAAGGGCAAGGAGTCCTTGCCCACATCCTGGATGTGCTTTAAGAAGGAAATAAAGGTGCAACAGCAGGCTGTTCTCACATGCCGAAACACAAGCCAACAGGGAGGGTTTAGACTGGATATTAGGAAAGATTTCTTCACAGAAAGTGTGGTGAAGCACTGGAACAGGTGTCCCAAGGTAGTGATGGATTTACTGTCCCTGGAGGGATCCCCTGTGGATGTGGCACTTGGGGACATGGGTTAGTGGCGGCCTTGGCAGTGCTGGGTTAACAGCTGGACTCAGTGATCTTAGAGGTCTCATGCAGCCCAAGTGATTAAACACAAGTGTTTTGCTGAATCAGTCTGTGAGATTAGCAACAGGATGAGGAGCAATGACCATAAACTAGAACACAAGAAGTTTCACCCCAACATGAGAAAGAACTTCTTTATGTTTAGGGTGGCAGAGCACTGGAACAATTGCCCAGGGAGGGTGTGGAGTCTCCCTCTCTGGAGACATTCCAAACCTACCTGGACACGTTCCTGTGTCCTGCTCCAGGTGACCCTGCCTTGGCAGGGAGTTTGGACTGGATGATCTCCAGAGGTCCCTTCCAACCCCAACTATTCTGTGGTTCTGCGATTCCGTGATTATTTTACCTTCTGTTTGTGGGATCCACCTAATTTAGCAAGTTAACACTTAGGAAAGGTAATTTCCTCAGGCTGAAATGATAGGTAATGGATGGAGACACCTGCAACATATGTTGATATTGCCATCTAGAGAGCTTTGGTATTTGGTATAATTAGGGGATTTCACGTAAATAAATACCGACGGTGCAGTGCAGTATTGGGGCTGTTTAAACTAACTGTTCTCCAGATTTTTGGAAAATGCAATTTTGTTTCTTTGTGCAAACCCAGTTATTTTTCTCTTACATAACTTTAGTCCAATTGGTGTTTGGTTTTTTTTCAGATGTGGTTCTCACAAGCTCCATTTAATTTCATTTTATTCTTTGAGAAATAAGATTTTTCATTTATCACTTCTGGGAAACAGGGGCTGTCTGTAGGGGAGAGAACAAGACATACTGCCCGGGTTTGCAGTCTTATACTTTGTTATGCTGGGCCAGTATGTAAAGAAATGATGCAGGAAAATGCCAAGCACCATCATTATATTTTATTTGTAATGACTCTCAGGAATTTTAATTTTAACATGTGAGCATGTATAACAGCAATTTAAACCAGGAGTTCATTAAATCAGGGAACACAGACCTGGGCTTCTGTTCTATGAAACATTTGGGATCCTAGTCCTGTTTTCCAAAACTCCAGCTCTAACCAGGGCGAGCAGATGCAAGCAACTTTCAAAATGTGCTGACTTGAAGCAATAACTCATCCCCAGAACCGTGAATATAAAGACAATAAATATTAACTGGTTCACAGCTGCAGCTGGAGCCCAACAGATGATGCAGCTCCCTCGGGTCTGCAGGAGCTCCAAAGGAGGCAGGAAAATGTTCATCTTAGCAGTCTGTCTCAGAGGATTTGCTGTCAGACTTATTTCTTTCAGTTCCTTTTGTGGCTCTCAAGTCAGGTCAGCTCAGTGCAGGTCAGTGCAGGAAGGAGTGCTACCACTGAAAAAAATCTGAAGCTTGAGCCCCACCCTGTGCACCAATTTCTAACACAAAATCTGCAAAGGTTAAAAGAAGACCATGTCCCTTTACAGGCCAAATCTGTCCAAGATGAATCCTCAATACAGAGAAAAGTATTTCCTAATCTAAAAGACATGGAACACTCAAACCCCTACCCTCCAAATATTTTCTTTGCTTTTTTTTTCTTTCCTCTCAGTTCCCAATCCTTAAACACTTACCCTAACCCAAACTTCAGCATCTTTTTTTTTATTTTCCCTAGGCTGATGGAAGTTCTATACATTTTCATTGCCTCTAAATCTACTTCTTGTAATCACAGCCAGCTCTGTGTAAAACCAGACTGCTCTGCTTTGCCTCTGTAAGAGGAGGTTTCTGCCTTCTGCAGTCCTGATGTGTAACGCTGTGATAGGCATCGTGTCCATCTCAAGGCTCAGCAACCTAATTCCATCAAACTGTGGACTGAATGCCATCTGGCACTGGAGTTTAATTGCCTGCTTCTTATTGTTTGGTGAGAGATATAAAACAGTTGCATTGGCTGCTCTGTTCAGTTCAGTGAGAGTTTTCCAGGAGAACAAGGTAGGTCTTGTAGGAACATCAGGTTTTCATGTGCCTGAGAGTATTGTCCAAGCACTTCTTGAGCTCTGGTAGGTTTGGGGCTGTGATCACTTCCCTGGGGAGCCTGTTCCAGTACCCAACCACCCTCTGGGGGGAGAACCTTTTCCTAATATCCAGCCTAACCCACCCTGACACATCTTTGTGCCATTCCCTCAGTTTTTATCGCTGGTCACCAGAGGAATGGGGTGAGTCTTGCTCACATTTCATAGACAGGAGCTAAGACACCAAAATCAACCTGAGTGCTCAACCTTGCTTGTATCCTTTCAAAAATAGCAACAGAGCTGCCTAGCACAGAATCACACAAAATGTGTGATAGACTAGATGAGGAGCCAAATACCCCCAAATTTATCTGCATCCTGGGCTGCTGAATGCTTCTCTTGTCTCCCTCTGAGCTTCCCAGATTGCAATCAGTGGGGTACTTTGGACTATTCTCCTTGACTGTCATGTATTTTAAAAGTTATTTTAAGGTTGCCTTTATTTAGTATTGTTAGGGACTCATTTCAATATGCATATGTATTTAAATGTATTCATACCTCCCCCACCTTTCCATGTAGTCACTGTCAGCTGTGTCTAGAAAACCTGCCAATTACTGTAATTTCCAGAACAATAACAGCCTAATTGATCGGCAAAGTAAATGAGAGAGCAACAAGGAGATCATCAATGCTGGCAAGAGAGTCAACAACACCCAAAGTGGTCACTGGGTGTTAAGGACTTCAAAGCAGCTCATAGAAATTCATGTTAAAATGCATAAACTGTGTGACCCTTCCTGCTTCACTCAGGATGGGGCAGAGTGGAGAATTAAATATCAGACAGGATTTTAGAGCCTAATTCACTTGTATTTGAACTAAGTTTTATGAGGGAAGACCTTATAGAGAATGATCTGTCACAAAATTCTGCTTGAGCTGTGCAGCTCCATGTTGCCTTCAAGGGCAGTCAGTGCCCAAGCAAAGCATCACAGTCAGGAATCTTGGTATAAATCCAGATATTTTCAGCGTTTTGAGTTTCAATTCTGCATTACTATGAAGTGGGAAGTATGTACCCAAATACTCCAAGGATGGAAACAGTTATCTTACCCTTACTAAAGACTTGAGATAAATAAAAAGGCAATTCCCAAAAATAGGCCTCAGATGGCAGATTGAATCTTTTCCCGTCTTCGGGATGGTGGGCAGTTGATTTTTACTCTGAGTAACATCTTCCTCTTCCATTCTTGCTATAGTCATGTGTTGATTTCTCTTATTGCAAGAAGGAGATAAATTCCTGGGCAAAAGATTTATGGAGCCTTTGTGTCATGAATAATTTCTAAAATTTTTAACAAATACCATCCTCAAGACTCTTCTTTTTGTGTGTGTACTAAAGCAGAGGTTTACGTTGTGCTGCTGTATCAGTTTGTCTGGATATCCAGTTAGACTTTCAGGTTATCAAGTGATAGTGTTATACACATTCTGTCATCTTGTTTTATTTCAATTACACTTTGAGCTTTTCTTTTTGCCTTTTTTGAACAAAGTCTCTGAGAAAGATTTTAGGACAGTTAAAAATTGCTTTGCTGGGTTATTCACACTCGATTCTGGGAGCTGATATTTCTCTTAGAAGGCTGTACCTGTCCTTTCTCCATGAAAAGTTCTATTCCCAAATATACATAAGTATATAAATGAAGGAGTCATGCTTGTAATATAAGATCAGGGATGTGAATCCTTAAGGGTACTCAGATACTTGTTTTGCTGTACTAGTTACTGAAATCCATCACAGGGGAAGTATCACTTCAGTTGTATCTTCAGTCTAACTCATGGATCCCTCTGTGCTGGAAGGTGTTACCTGACCAGCTGTGGCACGTGGAAATTCACCTAAATATTGCTTTGCACCTGAATTTTTTCCCAGGGCTTTACCCCAAACCAGACACAGATTGTTAAGCCTGAAAAGATCCAAAGAACAGCACTGATGTGGGTAAGGCTACTCCAAACCTTGAGAAAAAAGAAAATAAATGCACATAGGAGCAAGAAGAGAGAAGTAAAAATGACAAAGAAGAGAAATACAAAAGGAAAAGCTCTTAGTTTGTGAATAGAAAAAATTGATATTATACAGAAATATAGAATTATATATATAATATGTATCACATAGAAATATTTTTAATATCTATTATATAGAAATATATATTATATATATTATATAGAGAATTAAAGGCCAAAATCCTGACTTTAGTAGTCATTTGATGTACTCAGTAAGTATAGAATAAGATGAATAATTTATAATAATAATAATAACAACAACAATGTAGCTTATATATTCCTTTTCTTCAGAAAATCACTAAACACTTTGTAAAGGAGGTCAACATCATTAGCACTATTTTAGATTCTAAAATTCACCTGAAAGAGGATTTTAAGCAGAAGCCCCTCAGTAGCCTGCTCTTGAAATTTGCACATGATGCTTTCCTCTTGTCTATCAGCAGTATTTGCAAGTCTAAGCATCCTGGAAAAATTGTACCAGGTGCTGTTTTTCACTTTTAATATGCAAATGGTATTTCTTTTTCTTTACAATGACTCATCAGAGCAAAACCAGGGTAAGAACTTTGCTTTTACCTGTTTCTGGAGTAAGAGAACAAGATTTCTTTATGATTTTCCTTGGAGGCTTTTTCCTTCCAAGTGATGTAGAGTGGCACCACTTTCTCCATCCCGACATGATTCCAAGTAAGTCAGGACCATTCCTTGACCTTACAGCAGCCTTCAGCCACATCTTATCTAGAATAAGCTTAAGTGTGATCATCCTAAAGCAATGGTGCCTGTAATTCAGAAACTGAAAGCATGATGAAATCCAGTTAATTCCCTCCACCATTAGTTATGAACATTGAGATATTTTTAGTCAACTAAAAAGCAGATTCTTCATTACAATGTGATGAAGAAGAATTTACAGTGTTTGCAAATACGTGTCTTGTGAGTGTCTTGAAGTGCACACCAGCAGCCCTCAGTCTTTTCAAGTATCATATCAAGCTATGTAAGTGAAAGACTGTAAAAATTTGCTTGATCACTCTGGATTTGTTCAACCAACACCAGGAAGAAAATAAAACCAACCCCAAACAAATAAACCAAAACCAACCAACCAACCAAACCTCTAGTTGATTTTTGTCATTTGTTGACCATAACATGTTAAATTGATGCTTTAAATATCAAATTGTTCAGAAGCTTGCAAAGTTGGAGGAGTAATTTCTCTGAATTGAATTTCCCTATTCGTCATTTACCTCCTGCAACTCCCTTCACACACCATGTTCAAGGGTGGGATGTTTTCCTATGTACTCCTTTGGTGTCATCTGGGATGGACAGTCTTATGAACTTTTGGGTAGAGTGAGGAGAAACACTGGGAGTGAAGAAATCTTTTTATTCTGTGTGTCAGGTAACAACTTGAATCAAAACCACCAAACCATGAAATTTTATATATGACTATATAAAGTGAGGGACATTAATCACATTTGTTTCAATTTCCTACTGTTCAACCAAACTTCAGCTCAAAGAGGAATAACCCACATTTCCAACATGCTTTAACTGATAAGGAAGTGCTAGCACTCCACAATTAAAAAAAAAAAACCACCAGATGAAACCATTATTAATCTAATTTTGACCATGACTGTCCTCACCTCAATGAAGTTAGACATCTCTATGACTTTAAAAACAGAGTAGTTTGGAAAGCCTGAAAAAGGTCCTGGAAGAGATCTGGGAGCCAAAACATTCCACAAAGAGCAAAAAATAGCATTTATTGTATAAGTTTTTCAGATTTTCTCATGATCTAACATAGAGTCATAGAATCATAGAGCCATAGAATGATTTAGGTTGGAAGGGACCTTAAAGATCATCTCATTCCAATCCCTGCCATGGGCAGGGACACCTTCCAGTAGCCCAGGTTGCTCCAAGCCCCATCCAACCTGGCCTTGGACACTTCCAGGAAAGTGGGGATTTTCTACTCCCTGTTGGTAGGAAATATGACTGAACTACAGGGGTGACACAGTGGTGCCAACACAGGTTTGCCTGGAGTCAGGATCAGACTCCAAGTCTGCAATGAGAGATGTGTCCTTTCACTGTGATCCCTTTAACACATTGCACATAAAAAAACCCTGCAACTCATAAAAAAATCCTTCTTAAATGTCACATCTGTAGCACAAGACATTGTTGTATTTGCAAACAAGAGATAATGGCCTAGGGGGAAAGGAGGCAGTAACACCTGAGACAGCATGTGCCATAAATATTTGGGTATTTTGAAATCAAATTAGCCACCATCTCCCCTGCCATACCACACATGCTTCAAGATATCCTGATATAGCCTCTCTCAGCTTTCACACCAGCTCCAAACTCCATTGTTTCTCTTGTCCACTGAAAGCAGAGTGTGGAAGAGTGCTCTGAGCAGGATTTGGTACAGCACAAGTGAAAGCACTGGCAGGAATCAAGCTCTCATTTCCCCATCGTACACTGCAGAGGGTGCTGTCTGCCCACATTCCTGGTCCTCAGGAAACAGGTGGGGAAAAAAGGGTTCTGAACTATTTAATAGTTGAAAAGGCAGGTCACAGGATATTATCAAAATGCACTAAAACCGTGCATAATTAAGGACATAAAGTTACATTTCAGAGTCATGACACAGTAAAACACAGTGGAGCAAAGCTGCTGTCCCAGCCTGACTGGAATTCTGAACAAGCACAAGACAGTCAGCCTGGACTTTAACACAAAAAACCGAAGCTTTCCTCCCTGCCTTTAATGAAGTTTAAGTCTTTCTGAAGTCATCCACGTAGTCAGTGATGCTAAAGTACAAACAGCAACGCCTTCCTGGTGAAATCACAAAGTTTTGGGAATCTGTTTTCATGCCGAGTTTTCACTCAGACTCTGGAAACCAGTTGAAACATCAGAATTTTGTTTTGAAACAAGAGAAGTGGGGTTTTATTTGGGAAGTAGCACCCTGGAATCAAAGACAGCCAGTCATTCCGTCCTTTTCATGCTTGTGGGGATGTCAGGGCAGGTCTTGTTTTCAGCTTAAGTCACTCATCTGATGGCACCAAAAATCAAGAATTTTGTCCCTAAATCCAGAAGGATGTATGACTTGTTCTGCCTAATCTGTAACACTGTTGTTTAAAATACAATATTAGGATCTCTGATACGCAGGGAAGACGTCAGATTTGCTCTTACCACTTCCCTTCAGGTCTCATGCTTTTCCAATTTCCATTTGTGAAACAGGCTGTTCTGTGAACAGTGACCACCCTTCCCAAAATCCACCATCTAGTGGGAAATGGGTGCTCTTGGGTTAGAGGAGGAGACAAAGAGGCCAGTTGTCCCATGCCTTAGCTGAGTCCATGGCCCACTGTGCTTTGAGCCACCTGGTCCAAGGTAATGTGTCCCTGCCCATAGCAGGGGAGTTGGAGCTCGATGATCATGAAGGTCCCTCCCAGCTCAAACCATTTTATAATTCCATGATTCTGTGATTCTGTGTTTTTGCCAAGTCAGAACTGGTGACTTTGAATGAGAAAGTGTAAGTCTAGACTTGCACAGGATGGAGCAATGGGACAGTCTTGGGAATACTTTTGAGGAGCCAATAAGAAAATTTTAAGTGTAATGCAGGAGACAGGAGCACACTGGAAACTACAACTCCATCTGAACCTTCCTCTGGTCAGAAACAGAAGGATCGTGGAGACAACAGAAGGGATTTCAACGTGGAGATGGGGTACAGCTGATTTCTGGGAGGACAGGAGCTGCACCCTTCATAACTAACCACTGAACACAGCTGCTGGATGTGGCATGGAAATTTTTGCACCATTTCTCATGCTGAATGTGTCCAGGAAAGCTGTGCTAAAGTGGACTCTTTATCTGACTCTTTATCAGGCCTCAGAGAACATCCCCCTGCTTTGCTAACAGACATCCATTCACCTTGGCTTTTTTTATTCTTGTTGCTATAAAAAGATGTGTTACCACGAAATGTTGTGTCTTAAACTGGGGTTTAAGAATAGGGAGTTGGGGGATTTTTATGAATGACATCCCTTCCTGCCTTTTGATGAAAGTTATGCAGGTTGAGTTCCGGTGTAATTGTCCTCCATCACGTAAACTTTGACGAAAATTCAGATTCTTTGTTCCCAGTCTTGCAGCATTTCAAAGCTCTCTCCTGTTGCCAAGGCTAAGTGCTGTTGAAGTGGTGGTTTCCCAGTGTGAGAGGAGAGCAGGGAACACAGGGAGGGAGGGCAAGGTTTAAAACCCAGAATAGTCTTAAAAATCATGACAGCTAAAATTAGGACAGAGGGGGAAATAAGTAATTCTGACTGTTGTTGTCCCTGGTCTTTGAATCTTTTCTTAAGAAGTTGTTGAATTCTGCCTGCATGAACAGGCAAGGACAGAAAATATCAAGGCTTGACTGAGAAAAAAATGAACTCTTATGTACAGTATTAAAGTCAGTTATTTACTCACCTTCCATGTAATAAATTTGCCTTGACTGCTTAAGCAAAGCTCATGAAAATTGAGTGGAATCAAGTGAAGAATCTATTGCCTCTCTACTATTGAAGAATGTATTGCCTCAATTAATTCTTCATTGAATTAGCTAGTGTAAGTGAAGTCACAAAGATTTGGAACCCTCAGCAGTTTTAATGAATGTAATTTATATATTCAATTATCAGTACCAGTTTATGGAATTGTTTAACAGCCTTCCCTCATAGATATAAATCAAATTAAATCAATTAATCTTTAAAAAATGTAAATGGAAAACCTCACAGAAGTCCATAGTTTCATTCATTACATACAATAAATATTCCTCATGGAAAGGCAACAAATGACATCTTTGGGGATTTGCCTTTCCAAATCCTTGCTAGCAAGAAGCTATTGAGTTCAACAGGGATTTTGCCTGAGCAAAATTCCCAGATTTGAGCCAAGAACAATACCAGAAAACCAATCAAGGAAAATGTTGGTAAACAAGTTGTCATAACAATTCTCTGGATTCAGTGGTGCTGGTTCTTTTTAACAGTACCTGCGCTGACATTGTGTCTCTTGAAGAGAACATTATGGCATTTTTTGTTAACTTTTTGTGTGTAATGAATTATTTGGACTATCCATAAGCATTCATCCTGGAAATGTATTTTCTTTTTCTTTTTGCAAAGGCCACTCTTCTCTTTCCCGAAGCACAGATGAGCTGTGCATGACTGAACCCCCTTCACAGCCAAGAAGATCAGGAGTGAAGATGCCGTGCAGTGGAGTGAGTTGGACACAGTGAGCGTGAAGAGGGGGCTTAAACTGGTCAGAGAAAAACACCAACCCCCTGAAGGAGCACAGGGGAACAGGTTTGCTGTCACCAGGATCGCAGGGTTCCCCACACCGGCAGCACATCTGTGATTCACAGAAATCCTTTGCCTAAGGGAACACCCACATTCCTTCAGTATCCCACTGCTCCTCACCTGCTTGCCATGCCAAGCAAACAGAGCAGCCCTACACTAGATATGTTTACTTCCCTGAAACCCCAGGATCTGGGGATCCTCCTCATAAACCGAGGGCCAGGGGGAACTTCTCTGCCTGCCAAAAGCTGACACACACACCTGACATGTCACAGACATCCATCCCGCTGCCGAGCAGCACGAAAAGCATCCCCCGAGAGGTTTGCCCCAGTTCACCCAGAAAAACCACCCAAGGAGCAGCTGCTGGGTAAACACAGATGTGCAGAGCCATTAGAGATGCACCAGGACACCTCAGACACCGGCCCCGGTGACTCACGCAGCCAGACAAGATGCTGCAGGGTGTCTGAGATTTGAAATTAAGCGTGTGAAAACGAGATAGAGTTCTGGCGATACATTGTTTTGGTGCAAGCTGCTCCTTAACCTCAAATTTAAAGGGTGTGCAGTAGAACATTTAGTCATCTAAAGTCATAAAAAGTGGTAACTCCAGGGGAATTTTGAGCGGGTAGAGTAGAAACTACGGTGATATTCTCAACTTTGGAGAATTAAAAAAAAAGAATTACTTAAATAACTGCTATTTTAGTGACACTTCATTTCATAAAATAGCTTTTTTTCTACAAAATGTGAAGTCTAAAATAGACATATAGTAACTTGTCTTCATATCACATACTTTTACTATCTTTGAATTTGGTCTAACTAACTTCATTAATATTAAATATTCAGAGATATGCCAATAGTAGCAACTTTATTATCCTCTTTTTAATTTGTCCTTTTTTTTTTTACTTCCTTTGGAGGACAGATATATTCTCCACTGAACCACCAGCAAAAACTCTCCTTTTGCCTTTCATGCCAACAAGAGTTGCCAATCTTAACTTATCATCGAGGACTTAATTATGCCAGTACTAAACTCATCAAATATCGCATTGAGTGTGGCAGAGTGCTATAATTTTGATGCCATATTTCATCTAATAAATACTATGTAGATAGGCAATATCATAAAATACTCCCTTTCCTGCACTGTGTACAAATAATTACAGAATTCAAGACTGACAAGATCCTGGAAGATTTTTCTGGTCACTGGCTCACACATCAAGATTGACCCCGGATGGTCTTCAGCAGATGTGGGTAAGTGAAACATCTGATGTGACTCTCAGACATGCAATAGTTGTTTGAGATATTAAACTACGTTTGATACTAGTTCTGAAGGGGGAGAAGTAAAATGCATATTTAGCACTTTATCATTTGTGCAAATATTACTAAATCACAGAGCAGGGATCCAGGATGAAATGGAAACAGCAGAGCTCCTTTGACCTCTTCACTCACAACACTAACAGTAATCAGCTTATGTGTGAAACTAAGGGAACAAGAGCATTTAGAAGTGTTATTTACAGGGTGACACCTCAGTATCAGTTTATACCATGGTGAATTCCTTTGTATTATTGTGAAATATATTTCTGCATTCTGGCATTATCAGTTGCTATTTCCTTCACTTCTGCCTGTGGTCTGAGGTTCACAGAGACAGAAAGATCAAGTGTAGAGCCAAGGGTTAAAATTTTGTAGCTACAAGCTTGGTGAGCATAGCCGACCTTCAGGATAGATTATATTCTTTTTTCTCAATAATAAAGGCAAACATAATCCAAAATTTCACTGGGTAAATTTTGTTAATATGGGATATTGCTGGAAAGAGATACTCACTGTGAGGACAGAAGCTAATGAGTTCTCATGGCTTCCCTGTCCTCCAGCCCTGTGGCTTGAGATCCAATTTTCATTTCTTCGGTGCAGATATTTCACGAAATATTCTGAGTTAGGAGTGTTTTGGTCATGTAAACTCCAGACCTGCTTTTGAACAGAACTGACCATAACCACATTAAGTACTTGGCTTACGTGGCATTTCTGAAATACCAAAGCAATGCAGAAGATGAGCTCCTGAGCTGCTGCACTGTCTGATCCAGATTCTTCTGCAATAAATGGAAAAAATCCCTTAGGTTTTTCCTTGTTCTCGAGAATTGCATTATGTTTCTCTCCCACCTTGCAGATCTTTTTCTCATTTACTGCATCACTTCTCAGCTCCTCACCACACCTGACTGTTCATTTAAACATTTCCTTATTAACAGTGTATGGTGGAAGCTTTTAGTTTTACTTTCTGTCAGATTTAATTACAAGCTTCATGTTTCTTTCCCTTCCACATGCCTTTGCTGATGTTTAACCAATCTTTTTTTGCAGGGAAGAGTGGGGTTTACACAAAAGCTCTGATTATGGTAGAGATAATTGAAGGAAAGCAGTTTTTGAAGGATTGTGCTGCCTAGGCATCTATCCCTACCTGCTCACGATCACTGCCACGATCTCCACACAGTGACAGCCAAAACCATAGGGTTGACATGAATTTAGGTCATTGCTTGAACATATTTAGGTGAAATATGATAAAATACACATAATATTTACATATATTACATATGGGTTGTATTTTTTTTCCCTGTCTGAAGTGAGTTTAGGACTTTACTGTCCCTACCTGCACCAATATGTTTCAGGAAATCTTCCAATTTCAGAGCTGCTTTATATGATTCTTGTTCCAAAGAGACAATCATGTGGCTGTCTTTATTTTTCTTTTTCTTTTCTAATTTTTCTTTCAGAATGAAGAAATTTCACTTTTCTGTGTGAGATGAAAAGGAAGAGCAAGGCAGTTCAACATCAACCCTCTGTGTTTTTAGATTCTGAGATTTCATCTTCAGGTCTGTTGACTGCATTTGTTTTTAACATATTTCAGCCTTTTATTTTTTATCTTTTATAGTTTGTTGTCCCTGTGAATTTAAAACCACCTCAGTATAATTAAACAGTAATTTAATTTAAGGAATTACAGGAATTAAATACAACCATCCTCCCCTGACTAAAGCACAGTGTTTACCACACTACTTCAAAGAGTGGTCAGGACAAAGTTTCCATTCAAACAGATTCAATGCTATAATGATCTGTTTTCTCTCTTTTCAATCTCACTTCTGTGGATTGAAGGGAACTGAAGTTCACCTCATAATAACATACTCACCAGGACTGAATTTAATAGTAAAAAATGAAGGCTTTGGGCTTACAGGGTCAACAACAGTGGTGATTTTTGATGCAATGCAGAAGCTTTTTGATTGGAAGTGACTGAGAAGAAAGACCTGTGTGCACTGACCAGTCTCAAACCAGCTGTGACACTTTCTCAGGCCTGTGCTCATGGTCTTCCTCGTGTCTTGGGGTTTTTCCTACACTCCCGAATCAGGAAGGTACCTGGATGTCAATTAGTCGTGCTTAGCGGTGCACAGAGGAGAACAAGTCGTAGAACCACAGAAGCAGAGAAATACAGAATAATTTAGGTTGGAAAAGACTTCCAAGACCATCGAGTCCAACCTGTGACTGATCCCCACCTCGTCCCCCAGCCCAGAGCTCTGAGTCCCACGTCCAGTCATTCCTTGGACACCTCCAGGGGTGGGGACTCCACTACCACCCTGGGCAGCCCCTTTCAATGCCTGATCACCCTTTCCATTTAGAAATTCTTCCTGATGTCCAGCCTGACCCTCCCCTGGCACAACTTGAGGCCATTCCCTCTCCTCCTGTCCCTTGTTCCCTGGGAGCAGAGCCCGACCCCCCCCAGCTCCCCCCTCCTGTCAGGGGGTTGCAGAGCCAGAAGGTCCCCCCTGAGCCTCCTTTTCTCCAGGATGAGCCCCCCCGGCTCCCTCAGCTGCTCCTTCTGCTCCAGCCCCTTCCCAGCTCCATTCCTTTCCCTGCACTTGCTCCAGCCCCTCCATGTCTCTCTTGTCTGAGGGTCCCAGAAGTGCCCCCAGGGCTGGAGGTGCCTCAGCAGTGCCAGCACAGAGGAACAATCACTTCCCTGGTGAAGTTCTCACATTAGACAGGAAATTCCAATATTTCAAACTCTGCTGAAACAAAAAAGTATAAATATTTTTTAAAACACGTGTGACTAAATGTTCTCAGAATACTTTTAGAACAATTTTGCCATTAAATCATGTTGTCCTGTACTGCAGCAACGTAATACATAGGAAAGACTCAGCCTCGGATAAGGGAGGGAGAGACTCAGCTGTTCTTTTGTACATTAAATGTCTTCAAATGGCTTGGGCTAAATTAACTTCACTCTAGGAGACTTGCAGAACTAAGAGACATTAGAAGTTATTTTTGACTCCTTATGGCTGATGATTGAGCTTTCAAAGATGGTAAAAGCTGCCATAAAACTGGGGAGAACTATCTATGCAAGGGAATAATAAAAGTTTCTACAGGAAGCCCTTCACCTCCCACCCACCTAAAATAAAGGTTTTGCACTAGAAAACAAGTTTGCAAGAAAGCTGCTTTTATATTTGAGTAAATTAACATCCATTTTTGTGGTTGTGTCACCTGCTGTAGCTCAGATGCAGGAGTAAACAGGTAGTAGATAAAGTATTTGATCTTTAGTCTGTGCAGTGCTTAATGAAGGTGATTGCCTTAGTGTATCTGGTCTTCAGGGTCTCCCAAAATGAAGTGGGGCCTCCCAGAAAGAAGGAAAAATTAAAAATACATCACTGAAAGCTACAATGGCAAATTTCAGCTATGCAGATGCCACAGCAGCAGGTGCATAACCTGAATGGGTCAGAGTCCTTACATGTGTTTGGATATGAGATATTTATCTGTTATTTCATGCTAAAAATACACACTGTAGCTGCTGAGCCCCGTGATGAAAAATAGGGATCTGCTCATAACCTTGTAAAACAGTCAGTGCTGTCATGCTGTGGGAACAAATGCAGATATTCAAAAAGAATAATACAGTTTCTTTTACTTTTCTGGGGTATGCGTTTGTTATTTTCACTTAGAAACTCAGTTTGGACATCCACACACAGGCTTTTAAAGAAGTGTTATTAAATCCTTTACATCATGGACCATAATAATAGGAAGTTATTTCACATATCAATACAGATGGAGCACAGTTCAAATTTAAAAGCAGGTACACTGCAGATCCATCTAACAGTCACTTCAGCCAGAACTCTTTCAAAAGACCATGATTCACCAAGGAACAGAACAATTTCCATGTCCAAAGCTCTTTTTTTTTATTGTATCTCTAAGTGCCTCACAATCAGTGGAGAACTGTCATTTTCCAGCCAACTTTAAGCCATGAGCTAAGTGAGTACCTCTTCAAAGTGTTTAGTGTCAGCTCAGAAAACACAGAAAACTCCAGACAAAAGGAGAAAATTAGCATCCCCAGGAGTAAAAAAGCTCATGCAAAGCTGAAGATTCAAATAATCTCCGTTCTAGTCTTCAAAAAAATACCCAAGAAAGGATTTTCACTAAATTTTTGGTTGATGATATGTCTGAAACTGAGTTTTCCCCAAACAGAAAATTTTATCATAGCAGAAAAGTTGTCTTTTAGAATGTGTGAAACTTTTGAGGAGCCTTCAGAGCTCTCTGAAGACACAGAAGCAAACGAAACAGAAAATTCAAGCTTCATTTGCTGTCGGTAGATAATGCCAGAAAAACTTGATATCTTTGTCCAAAAATACAGGACATTCCAGGAAAAGTGTTACACAATCTATGTGAGTGTGGGCACAGCATCTCCTGCCAGAACTCTGGTGAGAAGACACCAAGCAACGGGGAGGTGACAGCAAACAGCAGGTGAAGAAGTCACTGGCAGAGTTTCCCAGGAAATAGGGCTTTGGCCTCAGCTCGTTCCATGTTTTCTTTTGTGAATTGGCACAAAATGACACCGTGTTAATTCAATTTCCCAATGACCTGAAGCTGGAGGGGATCTCCTGTTAACAGAAAAATCAGGACTTTATGTCCTGAAAGCTGCATGACCTTGAAGACTGGAATTAAAAGAAAGCTGAAAGGAATTTACTAGGAAAAAAAAAGTAAGATTGCATACTTGGAGACTGATCACAGGCATTTCTGTTGTGAGATGGGACATAGCAGTTGGAAAAGAGTGAGAAAGAGGGTAGCACAACTGGTGGCAGAGTGACTGGTGTGATGCCAGCAAGGAGAAAGCTGAATGCAGTAGCCAAAAAACTGAGTCCAGTAGACTCAAGGAAAATTATTGGCCTGGTATAAGAGATGGAAGAGAAATTCCAGGGAAAGGAAAGATCATTTGAAGATAAAAACCCCCCAAATTTGGAACAAGAAATCTGAATCGACCTTTCCATGACTACCTTTGAGCTGATAACAAAAAGACCAGTGAAGTTTTGGAATAGTATTTTAATAGGAAAGAAAGAGAAAAAAATGGTTTTGTAACAACTGCCATGTGGGATTCAGCTTCAGTTTCCATCTCTCACAAGAACACGGGAAGGTCTTTCTGAGCAAAGTGCTATTCTCTATTTCAGGAGCTTTTGGCTAAATGCTTCTCTCTGAATCTGCAGTGATGCAATGATGATTTCTTTTTTGGCAGATGACAGCATGGAAAATAATGGCACCACTGTTTTACCCTCTTATAGCAGGGCCTGATGAGAAAAGATTTGTCTCTGGATGCACATGTTGGTTTCTGTGGCTCACCATGATCCATGCTCATGAAGTTCAGATGTTTATACCAATGACCAGCACTAATAACTTAAATATACTGCTCCACTCTTAGAATCTTGCAATATATAATAATATTGGTTATATATGATCTCTTAGCCAAAAAATCCCACCTACATATTATTTCACTTATGCTCAGCTCCTCATTGTTCTGAGTGGAGGCAGAGTGATTCCACAGCCTAATATTTCAATGGGGTTTATTCCTAAAATTATTTTGGTTCCAATTCAATTAATTGAATTGAAATGAAATGAATTGAAAAGGGAAAGGGATTTCCCTTTTAGCTCTAATTGCCCTAAATTTCTTCAGACACCGTCTATTGCTCTTTATGATGCTGCTTCACCAAAGATTAACTCCTGCCTCTTCTGTTAAATTAAATTTGTCACTGCAGGCTTTCAGCGTGCAGAAAGGTCCTCGAAGGTTCACTTAGGACAGGGAACAAACCCTGGTGCTTTCCAGGGGACCGATCATTTGGGATTGAAGATTCTCATGTGGACTATGTAGATGTTCTCTCATTACTACTTTTAAACGTGTACAACATGAAAGGTAAATAATCTAGATTCTTTCTCTTCTCATTTAGAGGGAAGTTTGTGAATCTAATGCACTTTGACACCTTTTCACTCAAATTTATTTTGCATCCTTTGCACCTCCTCCATTTTCCTGGAACTGCTCCAGTCCCATTACCTGTTTTCTTTAAGACTCATTTAAGTGTTGCAAGTACCTCTGAAAAGTGCAGTGTACCCTTACCAGACACTGCTGGGGTGCTCTTTTGACCATCTCTTTTTCCATCATTATTTCCTTATTTGACAAGCTCAAGGCCCTACTCTCATGCCCCAAACTCCTGGGAAAAATCAGAACATTTTGAGGCAGGTTAAGAAAGTAAAAAACCTCGCCAAACATGATCCCATTTCCATCTTTCTCTGCATCTTTGAAGGAGGGCCTGGCGTGATTTCTGACTGACTTCAGCACAGCAAGAATCCTTCCTTGTCAATGTTATTCCAGGTGAGACCAACTTTCTAACGGCTTTATTTTAGCAGGATGACACCAAGAGGAATGTTGTTTATGATGGAAATAGAAAATGCGGGCTCTGGTTCAGAGTAAAACCAGGAAGATGGGTCCTATTTCGCTCTTTTGTTTTGAGGGATAACTCATTTGGACTTAGTTTCAAAGGCAAGTTTTAATTAAAAGCACATTGTGCAGATTTGTAAGAAAGTGGCTAACTGGGAGAAGGTCAGCTGCCTTGAAAGCAGCAAGTCATGGGAAAATTGTGCTATTATGGGTTACATAAGCATAACAAAGCTTTCATCTATAATTACTATTAAATTTGTCCCCTTTGAATAGGCTGCATAGCTCTACTGGCCTTCAGGGCTTTAGTTAACATGGGGTTTGACTTTTTGCTAGTGAAAGATACTCCCCAGTCAGCAAAGAATATAATGAGACCCGATTCTTCACTTTCAGTGGGCAGGAGAGGGAATAGAGTGCAAAGGCAAAGGAACACAAAGACAGCTGAGCAGAAATTGCACCAGATAAAGGTCAGCTGGTGTTCCAGGACAGACCAAATTTAATCCCAGAAATCTTTTGTTTGTTTATGAAACACTGAAGGAGGAGGTGTTCTACAATGACTGCTAAAAAAAGGGGGCATTGCTTGTCATCTGTGAGGAGTAGACAGGTCTTGGGCAATGTGTAATACTCAGAGAGAGGAAAATGATTGCTTATCATAGTTGTACCAAGGAATGGATTAATCTTACGGGTTCAAAGGTTGGAAGCAAGATGAGCATCACGGAGACCAACCATCAGCTGTAGAGAGCGAGGTAACAGAAGCAGAAGGCTGAAGTCTGGAGGATGGAAAAAGTGTCATCCTATGTCAATACAAATCCTAGAATCATAGAATATGCTGAGTTGGAAGGGACCCCTCAGGATCATCCAGTCCAGCTCCTGGCCTTGCACCGGACACCCCAAGAGTCACACCATGTGACTGAGAGTATCATCCAAATGCTTCCTGAGCTCTGGAAGGCTTGGTGCTGTTACCACTGTCCTGGGGAGCCTCTTCCAGTGCCCAAACACCCTCTGGGTGAAAATTTTTTCGTGATATCCAACCTAAACCTTCCCTGACTCAGATTCATGCTGTTTCCTCGAGTTCTGTCACTGGTCACAAGCGTGAAGAGCTCTTTAAGGATGACATGGAGCTCCTGAAGCGAGTCCAGCAGAGGGCTAAAATGATGAATAGGGGACTGGGGCATCCCTGTTACAAGGAAAGGCTGAGGGAGCTGGGCCAGTTCAGCCTCAAGAAGAGACTGAGAAGGGACCTCATCAATGTCCTTCAGTGTCTGAAGGAGGGTGTCAGAGCCCAGCTCTGCTCAGGGGTGCCAATGAATAAGACAAGAGGAATGGGCAGAAACTGATGCACAGGAAGTTCCACCTGAACATGAGTAAGAACTTCTTTAAGGTGAGCACTAGAACAGATTGTCCAGAGAGGGTATGGAGTCTCCCTCATGGGGGATATTCCAGAACCATCTTGATGCAATCCTGTGCCGTGTGCTCTGGGATGACCCTGCCTGAGCAAGGAGGTCGGAGCAGATGGACCACTGTGGTCCATTCCCAATGCGCTTCTGTGATTCTGTATGTGCTACTGGACACATTCAAAGTAGAAGAAAGGGTTAGATGGACTTTTGACTGTAGTTATTTTCATGTTATACTGTTATAAGCAAGACCAGGAGAGCTCCTATGCATTTATATGTATATACAGGACTAATCTTTGATGTTCTTCACTGAGACACGTTTGCTTTGGTTCTGCTCAATTCATTCAGCTGTCCAAGTGTCCACTGAATGAGATCTGGTATTAATGCAGGCTTGAAGCTGGACATTGTCTCTGAAGCATGTCTTACATGCTGCTCTTAGTAGCTTTTCCTTTCAAACTCCTTTTTTTTTTCCAAACTGACAAATACATCAGTGAGTCAAAGTTAAGTGGTTGAAACGAGTTACATCTGAAAACTTGGCATGACCCCATTCCACCTGAAACAGAAATACAGGCATTGTCCTGCTGACTGGATATGAAGAATGCAGTCTAAGGTTTATTCAAAAGAAGTGGCATTCAATGAAAGCACCATTAGCTCAGGTGGAGCACTGTGCTGAGCATCTCTACTGATAAAATAGTGACTTGTGGAGCAAAGTTCTTTATTTGCAGTTATTAGTATGTCCAAAGCTAATGCAGTAAAATTCTGGGTAACTGATATCTTTTTGTGGGTTGT
Source organism: Neopelma chrysocephalum (assembly GCF_003984885.1). Lineage (NCBI taxonomy): Eukaryota > Metazoa > Chordata > Aves > Passeriformes > Pipridae > Neopelma > Neopelma chrysocephalum. Next base: position 34,519 of record NW_020898044.1, read on the forward strand.
AGTAAATCTCAAATATTTTCTTTCCCGGAGCAGGAGATGGAGACATTGCTTCCTGTGATTATTTTGCCCTAGGATTATAAATCTGTTAATTATTTCTATTTTACTGGTTAGGATAGTTCAGATTGTACTGTAAGTTTTGAAGGAAAACATCACCTAAAGAACAGATAATCCCCTAAATTTTGCCAGTGGTACATGATCAGGCAACTAATGATTGTACTGTTATGATGCTTTTCTGGCCCATTAAAGTTCTCTAGAGAGGATCATCACCTTTTATCCTCAAAACAGGAGGTTATCCCTCCTGCACATCATCTTTCAGACAATAATATGTTAATTTTTATGTTTATTTATTTTTATTTTAAGTATTTTTTACTTCCCTGGGGATTTTCTAGCTCCTGCCATAAACTACAGACAAATAAGGATACTGTTTTCCTTTATTAAATATCACAGAGCTAAAAATCTGCTTATCATATTTAATACATGAATTATAAAATATTAAAAGGTACTTTCCCCCCCTTAAATATTACAGTAGACACATAGACTAAGTGATGAATAAATTCTGGTTCTGAGGAGACATGTGCTTAACTTTACAGATAAATTCAAGGAGACCACCTGTGCATCTGTTTTTTAAGACTGGAAGCATAATGTGCCATACAAGCAAAGCTGAAACCTTTCAAGGAACAAAACATGGAAGTGTGTTTTCCCAGCAGGTCTATTTTCCCTAATGCCTGCTGCCATTTGCTTTGAAGAGTAAAAAATGGCTCCTTGAAAATGCATTCTCAGATTGGAGATTTAATGACTGGGATGTGCTGCATGTGCACTTTCATCATCTGGAAACGGCTTGAAAACACTATTTTGTGCACAAACATCTGGGCAAACATCTGCTGTGTTTCATTAGAGATAATTCATAGACCAGCTCCCTGAGCTCTTCTAGCCCAGTTTCCACTACTTGAGCAAACAGCTAATTTGTGGTTGAATATCAAAGCAAAATATTCCACGTGTCTTTCCCAGTAGTATTCCCTCCCCCCCAGTTACTCTTGTTCTTTTTCCATATTAAGATTGCAGTGTTTATTTTTACCTGCAACCCAAAGAGTTAGTGCAGACTGTTAACCTGCAGAGCCCATTTTTTTCGGTATCTTTGTATCATCCAAATGATAAAGTTTGACTTTCATCTTTGGAAGTACTTTTGCAGTGATTCTTGCAATTTTATGGCATTGGCATGGGATTATATTTTTGTATCAAAAAAATCCAACAACAGGATTTCCAAGACATGCATTGCCACAAGGTGGAATGGGAATTGGAAAAGAGAGTATATGGGTCTTTGTTGCTTCTAGTAATTGAGTGTATTTCTGCCTTTGCTTCTCACACTTACAATATATGGCTCAGGAAAAGAATATGTATTTGTTTGAAGGGTATATTTATATAAAAATGATTCTGCAAATATTAGCACGACTCAGAATGATAACATTAATCCAATTCAGCTGGTCATGACTTCTGAATATTTGAAGTTAACTGGACCAGAAAGATTAAATAAAATTGGAATAATGTTGCTGCTTTATATCTGCTTAAAATAATCCAGGATATAGGCTTAATCAAGGCTAGGATTTTAGGTGATGAGTTTGTGTATTTATGAGGCAAAAGAAGATCCTGAAACAACAGTGCCAAAGCTGCTTTGAGAGCCCACCCCAACCTTTCTACTGTGCACTGTAAATACAAATTAAATTCTGCCTTCATTTTGTGGAGGTTGGTGTGTTTCCCCCCCCCCTTCCTTCTTTTCAGCTGAATAGCTAATTTTATCCCAGGGCCAACTTCCAGTCCAGGAAGACCATTACCTCCCACAAAACACAGATTGTGGGCCGTGAACCTGATCAGAGCAGTAATTAACTAATTCAGCTCAGGACTTAGATCCACACATTTTGTCCCATGCAGCTGTTCGGGGTTGCTTTTGATCAGGAGAAGGGGAACTGGAGTTGCTCTTCAGCTGCATTTTTGGTAGGGAATCACTTAGGGCCAAACTGCAGGCAGGATAAAGCAAGAATTGTGATGAACTTTTAGGTTTAGGACAACCAAGGCATTGTCAAATAGCAGTGCCAGAGAGGTACTTCAACCAAACAAAATATCCATGTTCATGGTGGCTCTGACTTGCACGGAATCATCCTTATTTATAGGAATAACAGGTATTATTAACAAATGTCCTGAAGGTGGCCAAAACAGGAGGGGTTTCAAGAAACATGTGCATTTGGGATTAACCAATTTACACAGCCATGTTTTGTTTCAAAATGATCATTTGATCATTTAGATCATGCAAAATTTTCAGTACTGAATTTTTCCTGTGACTATGAGACATATAAAGCAGAAAAGCCACATATCACAGGACTGCCAAAGGCAGTAGCAGAAAGAAAGTCAGTTCTGTACTTAGAGCCAAACAAAGGAAGTTTTGAGTTGTTTTTAGAGGAGAATCTACAAGACAGATTTCTGTAAATACAATAAAAAAGTCCTCGTAGTGAAAACAGATTCACTGCTGGGAAAGGCTGTTGGTTTTGCCAAGAGCCACGAAATTCCACATGAGAAAAGAAAATAATAATTATAATAATATTATCACATTATTTTTAAAATGTTATTATATTAATATTATTATGTTTTAATTGATGATGATCATAATGATAATGAAACAATTGTACAGTGCCCCCACTGCAAGATAGGTTTACTTTTTTTTAAAAAACCAGCAAAATTAGACATGTGAAGAAATAAAAAACTACAGAAGATGTCCTGCTCAACAGTTAATGGAATCAAAAGCCAAAGTGAAAAGATAAAGCAAAAATAAAGGGCCTTAAGGTTGCAAGTTGGCTTCAAACTGAAGCTTGAACTGCAGTTCAAAGTAGAAAATGTGGATTTATCTCAAAAGGCCACAGATTGCCACCAGCCCTGAAGACTTTACACTCAAAGTAAATCAATATGAGAGTCTCTCTGGGAATTTCTCAGTTTCCCTTCAAGGAGCCTTATGATTATAAAAAATGCCTTGGGGCGTTTTGAGTGAACTTCCAGTTTAGAAATAAATGATTCAAACTCTGTTTTCTGTTATCCAGCAATAAATCCATCGTAACTCTCCTGATAAAAACTTGGCTCGTGTGTCATCACTGTATCTGAAACGTTAACAAACTATGATGTTTGCAGGTTGTAACAAAACTTGTAGAAAAAACCATCTCCTGACAGTAAATCTGGGAAGATTAACTAGCAAGTCCTTAAATTGTTGGCCTAACAGTTTCAATTTCTGGACAAAAAAAAAAACAACACAGAAATACAGAAACTAAAGTAAAATTTCCAGCTGAACGAGACTGATTTGTGAGCCCTCTCTCTGCCCAGATGATAAGAAATAAAGACAATTTGCTGGCTTTAGATAAATGCAGACTTCTTTTTTTCTTCATCAGTGGTTATATAGCTATCCTGAAAAGTGTCAATTTGACAGCCCTGGACACTATTTATTCCCAGATCACATTAATCACTCACACCCATTTGGTTTTGTGGTACAATTCACAAGATACATGTAAATTTTGGGCTGCTGCTCTTGCAACACTGGTGGCAATGAGAAGAGGGAAAATGAGAGCCTGTCAGATTTACTTTTTGCCAGTAAGTTTGTCCAATCCCAAAATTTTGCTTAAAACGACTCCTGAATATGGGACAGAATCTCAACAAAACTAAAGAAAAGTCATTCATAGGACCACAAAATCATTAAGGTTGGAAAAGACCTCTAAGATCATCAAGTCCAGCTGTTAACCCAGCACTTCCATCTTCACCACTAAACCTTGTCCCCAGGTGCCACTTCTGGATATTTTTTGAACACTTCCAGGTATTGTGGTTCCACCACTCCCCTGGGCAGCCTCTTCCAAGCCTGACCACCCTTTGGGTGAAGACATTTTCCCCAATATCCAACCTAAACCTCCCCTGGCACAACTCGAGGCTGTTTCCTCTCATCCTGTCCCTCGTCTGAGCTCCCAACCTCCTTCAAACTTCCTTGAATGGTTCACTGGGCTTCCATTTGCTTGTTATTAAATGGAAATAATCATATTTCCCTTCCCTTACTCACTTCCTTTGTAAACATTGATTTCAATTTTGTATGTCCCATAACACCAGTGCTATGGATGCATCCACTGCAGTGGATGATGGAAGCAAGGAACATATATCCAGCCTCAAAACTATCTTTACACTCATGAAGCCTCACAGCAAAACAGAACCGCCAAAAGGGAAAACAGAAGAAGGAACATAAAATCATAATGGACAGGAAAAAAGGGGCGTGGGGGGGTAAGCATTAATTATCAATAAAACTATCAGCAAATAATAAGTTGTTGGCATAAGCTGTAATGTGGCACACAGCCACCTGAGCTAAGGACTCCAAAAATAAGCTGCAGGGGAAGAGCTACCCTTGAGATCATTCCAAGAAAGCTTGTAATGATTTAAGGATCTCAATGTCCCTCAAAGGGACAGGACTTCAGACCATCTTTAGCAAAAAAAAATTGTCTTTATTCCCACTGGAGAGGACATGTATATGTGTTTTTGGGGGGTGAGGAGTGATAATAATGTGAGGAAGATACAGGTACCCGATGCCAACATGTGGCTTGGTCACGCACACTAATCCCCGAGGAATTAAGCCTGCAGGTTAGAAAACCTATTTCCTGGGGACTTATTTTGTGCACTGGATTATTTCCACTAGAATGCCATTCATTTTTTAGCAGGTTGACATAAGAGGCACCAAAGGAACTGGCAGAGGAGAGGCACAGGCACAACTGGAGCAAAGCCAGGAGATGCTCACAGACGTAGTAGTGCCTGTCTCACCACACCCATCCTGCTTCTCCAGGAGATTATTCACAGAGGAAGATGTGTTGAGATACTACATTAAAACTTCAGAGCAAATCAAGGGGGACAGACTCTGTGTTTCTCAGAGGCAACATCTTTTCCCAGTCTGATGTTCATTTTCTTTGTCAGGCTGCAGGCGCGGTGTCCCACGTGCACACTTGGCTCTTCCTGTCCGCTGAAGCGCTAAGATGGGAAGCTTAAAATATTAATGCACTTCTGAGAAAAATAAGGACAAACCCAGAGAGGCTTCAACAGGTGCTTTTTGCTTTATTTTCATATCTCATCTTGGACAAGCAGAGTCTGTGGAACACCTTTGTTCCTAGAAGATATCACAATTCAGTTCTTGTGCAGAGTGTTAAGACAGAATCACAGAATGGTTTGGTTGGAAGGGACCTTAAAGACCACCTAGTTCTCCACCCCCATTGCCATGGTCAGGAATGCCACCCACTGGACCAGTTGCTCAGAGCCTCATCCAGCCTGGCTTTGAACACTTGCAGGGCTGAGGCTTCCATCCAGTTTAAACACATCAACAAAATCTCTTACCCACGTGTTTGTTGCAAAGCTGAAATGTGGGCTGAAAACTGCCTCTCTCTTGTATATTTTTGAGAGCCTTCGATGAACACAGTAAACGATGGGGAAAGAGGTTACTCTGCTGTTACACCAGCTGAGGTGGGAATGGATGCATGGAGGAGGTTTGGGATGATGAACCAGACACATGAGAGATGCCTCTTGCTCACAGCTGGGAGTGTTTGGGTAGGTGTTCCAAATGAAGAACCAGTGGAAATTAGAATTTTGCACATCAGTGACTTGAGGGAGATAATGGGTGTCAGTTTGTGGCAGTTTAAATACGACTCCAAATTACAAACTTGAAAGCCTTAAATACTTTTAAAATAGAGTTAAATCACGTTACACAAAGGCAGTATAGTGAGATTCCCAGGGATGGAAAGTCTTTGCTCTACCTACATGATGAAATGTGCCAAAAAAGTGGCAGTATGCCCAAAGAGCCCCTTCTGAGAAAGCATGGGAAAGAAAGGAGGATACTGCAAATTTAAACTGAAAAATCGAACAAGTTGATTGTGCCACTTTAAAATAACACACTGTTGGGCCTCTGCAGGACATGGATTTCAAGTGTTTTGCAGCAGTGGATGTCTGCTAAACAAAACAGTATTATTCCTGAATATATTTGGATAAGTAAATGAAACAGTTATTATGACTCTGGTACCCAGAGAGTGTTCTCGCTGTAGCATTTCATCCAGAAAGGCTGAATACAATGTACTGAGAAATAGCTGCAGCCAGATGAGAGCAAAACAGCAACAAATGAAGGCCAGGAAAATTGGAAGATGAAAGCTTCGTGGCAATACAACTGTCCTGCTTCTCTAAGGCAGCTCATCTTCAAAGCAAACTGAAAGCAGATGAGCAGGAAAGCTCAGGACCCCGAGCTTTGCTACTCCTCCCCAGATGGGAGGGAGTGGGTCCATCAGCCTCCTTATACCCTGACCAGGGCTCACTGTTCTTCTCACCTGGGGTATTTGAAGGATTTCAGCTCCCACAAGGCCAGTTTTCATTTTATTCCATGGCTGAGAAACCAACTCATGGGGAGGTCGGTTGACTCCTGACAGCAAAGCTCCTCATTCTTGAAGAATGTAACCCTTCTTCCAGCACTCCCTGTCCTGGAAAGTCAGCCAGGAAGATACAAATTTAAATATTTAATGGAACTAAATATTTAATCCAGTTTAATACTCACCTTTTCTCTGCTATTTTCCATTTCTTCATTCCATCTCTGTTTCATGTGCTCATTTTTCCTTTTCCTGCATCCCCTCAAGTAGTTTCTCTCCCTGCAACCCCTGGTAGGTTTATACTATTTTTGCCCTGTCAGTCAGTCATAGTACTGCTGCTTCCTTCCCTCTTTTATCTACAAACCAAGTAACCAGGAATGTTTTCCATCACACACTGACTTGATGAACAGGAATTCTTGAGACACAAAACCTCTAATCTGCTCTAAATATTCCCCCTCTCATCCTGGTTTCCAATTTTGGGACTTATTTCATCCCTACATGGCTCAGTGCTGTAAAAGGGGCACAAGAAGCTACCATATCTCATGTGATGGGATGATTGTGCCCAAAGAGGCTGTGGCTGCCCCACCCCTGGAAGTGTCCCAGGCCGGGCTGGACGGGGCTTGGAGCAACCTGGGATAGTGGAAGGTGTCCCTGCCCATGGCAGGGCGTGGGACTGAATGATCTTTCAGGTCCCTTCCAGCCCAAACCATTCTATTTCTCTGTGAGTTGGGTGGTCCCCACACCACAGCAGCACTTCCAGAGGGACCAGCTCCAGGTGCTGTGTGAGTGGTGGAGATGTGAGCACGTTTTTGCAGAGGGCTGAAGAGCTGCTGCTACTTGAGATCCACTCCTGAAGTCTCCCTGTCGCTGCTGGTGCCCAGTGGTGTCAAAAGGCTGCTCTGGAAATCACTACTCTCCCTCTTCCCTGCAGGGATAATCAGATGAGGAATGAAAAATCAGATCAGGGAATGAAAAAGATCATCAAATTCCAGAGCAGGCAGGAGAGGGAAGCAATTTAGAATCCCAGAATGGTTTGGGTTGGAAGGGACCTTAAAGATCATTTAGTTCTACCACTCCCCTCCTCACTTTGATTATATACAGATGACAGGTCCCACAAGTAAGGTATTACTGGAAGAAGGAAGGTGTCAATGTCCTCACTAAAGCAGGGGTTTAAAAAACCCTGACACAAAGATGATCTGAAAGTTAACACCTGCTATTTTTTGCAACACTTTGGAGATAGTTAAACTTTCACCATTCATGTTTATTACCATTTTTACAAACTTTCAGTTGAGTTCTGACAACAACTTGGAGAAAAGGGCTGGTTAGTTGTCACAAATGTGACAGTCTGTCCTTACTTCTCTTTTATTCCTCTGAGAGTTATCCTATAATTTTTGAAGTCCTAGATTGGTGTCAACAATCTATTTGTTCGGGGCTTTTCTATTTTCCAGACTTCTCCTATGCTCTCACCCACTCAGAGACAAACAAAGGCAGAAGTGTCCAATTCCAAGTTTTTCAGCTACAGCATTTCACCAACCTGTCCTGAATAATTGGGCTTTAGTCACCCCATGTTATGTTTCAATTCCCTGGACTTCTACCTGGAAACACAGTGAATAGTCAGTAATGGACAAAGACTTTTCCTGCTTCCAGCTAAATCAGTCCATCCACAGCTGAACAGGAGTGTTTGTATGAAGAACAATTGTTCCTTAACCCCCTGACTTAAACAAAAAATTCATCTACACAAAGAAATTACAACAGCAAAATACAAAAAAACAAGCAAGTCTGACCTGAGCAGCTGTGAAGAATTGGGGTATTGTTCATTTTGGATATTTGCAACCAAGGCATGCAGAACTCAACCGTTTGTCCCAGATTTTGTGTCAAAGAGAAACTCAAGCAGGCTTTGCTGGGAGCTTCAAAAACATTTCCATGACATGAGGGTTGGATTTATGGCCCAAGGATTTGCTTAGCCTTTCCACAGAAGCAGGCAGTGATAAAAGCAGTCCAGAACTAACCCTGGAGCTCCAACAAACAGCACAAAATAACTTTTTCCCAAACCAGGGCATTGTGCAGGGTGTAAAGCATTGGGCACATGCTGCCCACTGGCACTAAGAGGGACAGTAAAGGACTTCTCTAGCCCAGTGAACCCTGTAAAATGTGTTATTATTATTATTATCCATCCTGGAATGTCTCAGAACCCGATGTGAGTGTGTAGCTAAGCATTGTTTTACTTCTCTTGGACACTGGGAAATTTCCCTTCACCTTCATGTATAAAATCCAAGTTTCTTCCATCAGGCTTAGTCTTTTTGATCCTGGTTTTTACAGTGCTGGGCACCCCTGGTTTCTGAGCAGGCTGCTCAAGTCCTACAACAGGAGAGATGATTGTTCCCATTAGTCCCATTCCTGATTCAAAGGGGGCTTTGACAGGGAAGTTCTTTTTTCGTCTCAGTGCAATCAGTTTGGAGCAATTGTGTTGGAAAGGATTCTAAAAACCAGTCTGGAATCAGCACGTCTGTGAGACATCACGGAAGATGACAGCCTATGGCCAAAAAATGAAGAGTGAACTTTATTTTGCTCTCAGTAGTAGGACGCTAGAGGGAGTGTCTGTCCTTTTCCTGCCAAAGACTTCTTGGAAGACTAAAGAGAAATAATTTCCTGCAAGCAGTGAGTTAAATGCAATTCATATTTAATAACACAGAATCATTTGAGGTGCATAAACACAACACTGAGTCATAACATTGAATTATCACCATGACCTCTGCTCTGGCTCCTTCTCCCACAGTCAGTGTGTGGTTCTCTCCTTCCCCCTGTTTTCATCCCCAGCTAGGATTTTAACCTGCCCTATTCTCACTCTTCTGTACTGTACTGAACTCCTCATTCTGCCTTAAATAATTGTAACAAGAAACTGAGCTTCTACTCTATTCATCTGGTCAGTCAGGTCAGCTGATAATCCAAAATAAGTCTTTAAAAAAATCTGCAGAACATCATAAAGCAGTAGAGATGCAAAATTTGTAACTTTTAAATTACAGAGGGCAAGTAATAGTTTTGCAGATATTAAGATGATTGTATATACATTCATTTAGACATATTTTATTTACAGATAAGTCTGATTTTATAGGTGTATATTATACATTAACATGTAAAGTATCCAAAGAAAAATAAACTTGTTCAGACTGAGGATGTGTTTCAGTGCATTTCCCCTGTTTTAACCTGATGCATGGCTAAAAGTCAGGGTGAAGCAGATATTTATCTCATAGTTGCTAGATGCCAAATAGCTCTTTGACCTCCTCTTTGTCCTGCAAACAACATTAAGAGCAGAACCCATGAGCAAAAAGTGAGAGCAGCAAATTTCAAGCTCCCTCAGCTGTCACAAGGGCCATGAACTCAACAGCTACATACCAAGGAACTCAGAGAGAAGAGGAAATTTCTTAACAAGCACATGCCAGTAATTTGAGAAGCTAATTGGTGTAGAAAGCAACATCCCAAAAGTTCTGGGAGAGATTAGATGGAAATTAATTAAATTGATTTAAAACACTTTGAAAAATCAGTGATCATAAGTGACAGTCTTGGGTTGGACCATAAAATAACTGATTAAGTGGAATAAATGCAATTGGATCTGGATAACTAAATCACAGAGAGCCAAAAGGGGAGGGATTAGAAAGTGATTAGGCTAATCTTGAAGGGCAAATTAAATGAGAGGAACTTTCCAGTCCTTAAATGCTTTCACTATCTTTGTTAGTGGGAACAGTATTTGTTTTTGAAGAAGTGGGGCATAAGAAAGAGGCGCACAAACTAACAAATTATTGAGCAAATGAAGTCAAAACACTCCTATATGCCCCCTCTCTTACAACAAGGAAAAGGAAGGAAAGCAAAGCAATCAGACTGCAACAGAGAAATTGAAATATTTCCTTAGCAGTATTCACAGTATCTTGAGCTCCCAGACTGTTGCAGAATTTCAAGAAGGATTAGAAACTCATACAGACACTGCAAGCAGGGAGAATACTGCAACATGAGGGGGAAAAGGGTGTTAGAGGGGCCCTTAAAGGTTAGATGAATCACTCTCAAGAGTTAGGAACAGCTAAATCTGTCTCATCCTCCTAAATTGCCTTATCTCAGAAACAGTTTACCAGTTTCTGTGTAACATAGATCAGCCTGTTCTTCTGTAAAGCTCCATGTTACAGCTTTCACCATCCTTGTAAGAAATAAAACTGGGTAACACAGGACATTGTTTGTTGTTCTTTCCTGTAAGGCAGCTGGTTCTTGGAGACCAGATACACCTTTCACAGGTGTGCACAGCAATGGCCATAACTCCCTTCTGGATATATGAGCTGGGAATTCACAAGGTCATCACATTCAGAGAGGCTGGCATTTAAATAAAAATGAGATAATGGCATCCATAAAAGGTTTACAGCCTTTTCAAATAGGGCATAAAGAAATAATAGGGAGCATGCAAAACTTACTGCAGTAATTCAGTGTGACAGGCAGCCCACAAGAGCTTTTGGAACCAGCCTTTGAAAATACCTCAGCTTTAGCTGTTGTGTCATTTTGGCCCTTCTTTCCTGGAGGTTTGTGAATGCACACAGCCACTGCAGGAGAAAATGCTCTAACTCCAAGTGCCATCTGAGAGCCATTACTCACAGGACTGAAGAGTCAAACCTAGGAGAGCACTACAGACTTCAAAAGCCAGGAATACAGAGAGGGAGGAAAAAAAAGGAGCTGAAACATGATGCTCTTCAAAAAGACTCAAAACTCATGATAAGACATGACTTAGGGCCCCACAGAGGCTTCAGTCAATGCCAGGATCTTCCTGTGCTCAAGTAAAGTACAAACAGGCACAAAGACAAGAATCTTCCCCAAAACTGCTTACTCACAAGCTTACTCACAAGCAAGTTACTCACTGATTGTAAATCTGTGACCAGAAATCCTCTACCCCACCTCTGGAGCCACTGTAAACTCACAGATGAGTAATGCAGAGAGATGTGATGAAAGGATTGGCCAACGTTTTGCAGACCATGGAGGGAGAGGAGCCATCCCTGAGGTGCAGATCTGAACAAACCTGCTCGATCAACTATTTATTTGCTGCCCCTCTTTGGACTCTGCACCTTGGTGTGTTACCTTAGAGGAGCAAGCCTAGTTTGGGGAAGCAGCCCTCACACCATTCCTCCAACTGAACTGCAAGAATAGCACTATGTGGCTGTAATTCTAGTTAAAAGTTTGAGTGAACAACAGAAACACCTCTTTGGATGATGAAGGATCCAACCTGGAGCTGACACTTTCGGAAGCACCGTCGCCCTTATCAACACAAAGAGCAAGAGCAGAGTTTTAAAGAAAGCTGCCTGAATACTTTTCCCCCACTGTATTTCATCTTTACTATAGAAAATAAAACCATCTTCAGTGAAGTTTCTGAGTTATGTAACTTGATGTAAAATCCAAACAAGTTGAAGTTAATGGAGTGCAGAGTTTTCACCAAACACAGCAAGTAAAAACCTCAGGCTCCTCTGTAACCACAACCCTGTGTGCAAACATAAATGAAAATTTGCTTTCTGAGTAGAAATCTGTCTGACATTCCTTGTTTCATGTTAAAAGTGCCTGAGAACACCTGAGTGAAGGCGGTTTTCATAGCCAGCAATGCTGAAGGCAGGTAAGTATGGTCACAACAGGTGACTTACCTACAGAAAGCAGGGAAGAGAGCAGATTAAATTGGAAGCAGCTTGAATAATCAAAGTGGGAATTTCTGGTTCAATAAAAGGGAAAGTTTTTGATCTGTGATCAAAATCAAAGGTTTTAGAGATTCTGGGAAAAAAAAAAACAAACATGTTTGGATATAAATGTAAAGTAGGAACAAAGATATGCTGCCTTATTGTTCAGTCTGTTTTGACCTCATTTTATATGTTTGGGGCAGGAAAATACAGAAGATTCTGAAGGAATAAGCTACATATCTTTTCAAAAACCACATATCTTTTTTTTTTAAAAAAGGAGCAATATGTTAAAAAATTATTTTAAAGTCTGATATGATTTTAATTAGAGAAACAGTAGAAAACAGGGCTGGCAGAGAATCAAGAGATCATCCCAACTACTACCTGAAAAATGCCAACCTGGTATTTAGCTGAACCCAAGGGAAATACATTCACACTGTTCCCCAGTCTGTTTTTTTGTGGACAGTGGTGCAATTTCTCACCACACAGTCTCTTCTAGCTCTTAACTCTCCTTCCTCCAAGAAAAACCTCCTGGGCAGAGAGTACAAATGACTCTTGCTGTAATTTAAACCATTTCTTTTTCCCACATGTAGTGAACAGGAGGAGCATGTTTCTACCTCTGCTACCTTTAACTCAGTGGAAGACACTTGTCACATCTTCTCTCAATCTTCTTCAACAACCACAGCTTCAGGGTAATTTTCTAGACACTTGCATTGCTTTTTTAAAAGGCTTGTGACATGCACAGTCCAAATGTAGCTCATCTCATCCAACCACACAACAGCATCTGCATTTCAGCTCATTACTCTGATCTCTTTGTAGTCAAGGGAAACAAACACACGGATCTGGAGCTCTCTGCTGACACAGACACCAAGAGGTGTTTGCTCATGTAGAGGTGTCTGCATTGGAGAAGAGGGATTCATCTTTCTAACAGCTGCTTGGCACCACCCAAGGTGTTTCAGACCATATCAGACATCTGCATGGAGTGGGCAGATGTGCACAGCATGTGGGATCTCCTGTGCTATTCTGCCTTGCTCACAAAATTCCTGAAAATGTTTTGGCCCTCTTTATGTTGGTTCTTCAATAAATTCTAACTCCTTCTCCTATACGAACTGCTGCTAAAGCACAGGTTTTTTTATCACCCTGTTGTAGAAAGATCGTTTCAGAACCCCAGAACTTAAGGAGCTATGAGCCATCTAATTTCTTCCCAACTTTACCTAAAGTCAGTAGGTCATGGAAAATGCTGCAGCCTTTTGCACTAGTACCAGCATGTTCTTTAGCATCAACAGCTCCTTTTATCTTCCCTGCTGTTGTTTTCCTCAAAAGTGTAAAAAGAGAAATTGTTTCCTTGCTCAGGCCTTGTTGTCAAGGTTTTCCATATTCATGCATATTTCCATAGTGATTTTCACCTCAGTTCTTCAATATTTGTCCCATGTTTAATGTCCTTGCCTCTTCTGCGTTAGTCATGTTCCCCACTTCTTGATAATACAACTGTCACTCTAAAATGGTGTGACCCACCTATTTGGAGAATTTTCTTCTATCACTGTTGTGCCATTTTCTGTACTGTCATTCCTATTTTTCATCCTCTCATTCCCTTTATGTGTTTTTGTTGCAAACTAAGGCAGAATATTTATTTTGCTTTCTACCCATATGTGGCAGTTTGAGCCACGTTAGAAATCTAAAAATCCAATTTTCAGGCTTCTCCACCCCCTCCCACAATTATCCCAACACTACTGAAGAGAAACTTTCAGGCCAGAGGCTTCTATAGGGGAAGGGGAAGAATATACATTTATTTACACAAATAAATACTATACAAGCTAAAGACAACTATATATATATATATATTACATTACCTAACTTGTAGGTCTATCTGCACTGAACAATCTTTTATTCCTTCCTCACTTTCTTTTACTCATAGGACTGAAAAACCTTTGCTAAACATACACTTGGCAATTAACATTACAATTGTATCCTTCTTGACCCCAAGATCTTATCTTATCCTTGCTTCGAGGATTAGTGCTTTTTTAATATTCCTTTTAAGCTTTTTGTTCATTTTTTTAGAGCTAATTATTCAGGGAGAGAAGCCTGGAATCCTTCCTTCCTGTGCTTCTTTTTGCTTAAGATACCGACTCCTTATTATTTGTGCATTTTTGGCTTAAAGAAAATCTAGAAATCTTCTCTATGGAAGTCTTCAAACTTTTCAGTTGAGTTAATACCACTAGGCACTTCTTTCAGCCATTAACATTTTTGCTTTGGAATTTCATATCTTATTTGCAGTCTGGTTTTATCCCTGCATAAATGTCCCAGCCATCACCGTTGGTTTCTGGCTCGAGTCACGTTGAGCTTCTTGTCAACCAACACCCCCAAATCCTTCTCCCCAGGGCTGCTCTCAATCCATTCACCAACCAGCCTGTGTCTGTGCTTGGGATTGCCCTGACCCATGTGCCAGACCTTGCCCTTTGCCTTGCAATAAGTCACAGCTCACGATGCTCTAAAGACAGCGAGGACGATTCTTACAGCCCAGACAATACCTGTTCTGCAGCATTAGGTGCTCGTGACACTTTATTATCCTTTTCCTTGCTTGAAACAGAAACCAGCCCTATGGCAGGCTGGCAGGGGATCTACACAAGAACTTCCCTATTTTCTTCTTTGGAAAAATCCTATGAAAAATATCAAAGTGGCAGCCTGAGGGGACAAACCACCTACTGCCTCTTCTCGCTTGCCTTCCTCCTCTGAACACAGCAGGTTTCAACATAGTCCAGAGGAACACTGTTTTTCCAGCAGAAGAACAAAATAGGGACAGATGGGTGATGAAGTAAATAATCAGAAAAACAGGACAATAATATGGTTATTGTTCACCTGCTGGTTACTTCACAGCCTCACCAGAATGTGCATCTAGAAAGCAACAAACCTCCCAGGTTCAATGAACCTCTCAGTAACAAGATCACAGAGTTTCACCAGTGCTCGTCTGCAAGTTCTCTCTACCCCAGCACAGACCCTCTTCTGGAATTATTTATGGCCTGTAAAGTTAACCGAGGATGACCGGATCGATGGCACAGCATTTCTGACCCAAACTAGGTGAAAAATCAGTGGAGATCACTGTTCTGGAGTGTGCTCTTTAACACAACCTTCCATAAAAACTGAGTATCATTTGTTTCCTTTTCAGTGACTTTGAGCTCACAGATTTAAATTAAGTACACAGATATTTGAGTTGTTGATAAGTTTCTCATTTAAAAGATGTGTGGATGTGGCACTTTGGGACATGGTTCAGTGGTGGCCTTGGCAGCACTGGGTTCGTGGTTGGACTCAATGATCTCAGAGATCATAAATAAAACTCACCACGTATGTGGGTTTCAGTGTGAGTATTGTCTTATGATTAAAAGTGCTTCTGTTTATAAGGAGAGGGAAACCAATAAAAACAATCAAAAACTGCACAGGTAAAGGAAGTTTCATAGTCATCCATGCAGATGCCCCCAGAATAAAGTTTGCACCAAATCACTTGTGCATGAAACCTCATCATTTTGACTGGAACCAGAACACCTTTGGAAAAAAAGCATCCAGTCTTACAGATTTTTTGGGTAAACAATTCACTTCAAACAACATTTTGTGGACAGAAAGTCTTTCTGCTTTGTGAATTATACAGAGGGATTAGACTTTGTAATTGAAGCATAGATTTCTACTATCTGAGCCAACACAATTATTCATTTGTTTAATGTCAGAAATGTCAAGTTCTTAACCTGCATGTGAACCAATTGCTAAACCAAGTTCACATTACTTTTTCAGTAACATTGCTCATCTGAGTTTTATTAGTTTTTGTGAAAATTCCTAATCTCTCCATCCACTTTAAGCCATAGTTAGTTCATTTTAATAGAGGAGTACATGCAGTCATGTATTATAAACCTGTGTGTCCATCATAAACCAAACTCGATGTGATTAAATTATTTTGTTTTCATTTCCTAATCTGAGCAATGCCAGGAAATGAAAAGACAGATTTTTGTGTAAGTATATAACACAGTCACAGAACTGTCTCAGATCAATTTGCTGAAATGCTATTTCTCCTGCTTAAACTCTTGCAGAATTCAGCAAAAACATTTCCCACACTAAATTCCGAATTTCCCGAGGGAAAATCACCAAATGTAAATACATTCCACTGAAGTTTTGATTTGCTTGACACTTATCAAATTTAATTATTTTGTCTGAATTAGCCTTCTTCAGCTTAAAATTTTATTACTAAGATATAAATCAGCCATTTATACTGAGTATATTAATTAAAAAGAATAAAAGAAAACCTCTTTGCTTGAACTGATTGAAATTTTGAAGATAAACATACAAGCCCAATTTCTAATAAGATAAATATATTTTTTTTGCAACTGTGGTTAATGTTCACTAAATTAATAAAGTATTTTTTGTGGATTTTGAACAGAACTTTACAGCCTTCCTAGAAAACAGAAGTCAAGATTTACTGTAGAAGAAGAAATCAAGCAATGAAATGAAGAAAAAAGTGAATTCTCTTACAAGCTGAACACTTTCTAGAGAAGATAGTGGATGTCTTCCACCACCTGTGGTGGAACTCTCGTTTCTAAGATAACATGTGATTTAGTAGGAATGGGATACGATGGGAATATTCTCCCTGATGTTTATAAACAATGTGATGTAAGCAAAATTCCTTGTCCTCTTTGGCCACCGAGTCATCTTTCCCAAGGCAGTAAAACTGAAACGCAGGACAAAACAACTTTAATATGCATTCTCTGAAAAGACACAAATCTGAGAACTCTAAGCTCAGAAGTTCAGGTTTTCTGCACTGACTGAAAACAAGGCAGCTAATTTAGAAATACAGATATTGGCTTTGCTTCTTCACTTCTTCATACACCTGCACTGGAAAATGTAGGTCTGGGACCTGGTGTTTAGCATTTCTTCTTTTGGTTCCCTAAATGATTATCTGAAATTCTCAGGTAACCTTAAGCTGGAATAGCTTTTCTGTGTCCTTACAGACAAACATTGCCTTAAATTACTGTTATAAAGATAGTTGCTATGCAGAGAAATCACACTGGCTTTTGAGGCTAAAAGAGAATGGAAGAGGTTGGGAGGCAGTGCCTGAGAAACCTCCTGAATGTTCTTTTACTGGCAGCTATCAGGGAAATGTTTATCTGAGAGGGGTAACATTAAGATGGGAGTCTGAGTCAGCTAAGATATATCTGCCTCCAAATGTCATGATAGACATGTTTGTTTATATTTAATTGCTCCTACAAGCACACATGACAATGTTTTAAAGCAGGGTTGAGAGACCAAGAAATTCTTGTTTTAAAAATTTCATCTTATCATCAGCAGCTCGTGCTACTGAAGAAGAGAAATCACAGGAAGCACAAGAGTGCACGTGCAGGACACTGTTGTTCAATATCGAGAGACATGGGGGCAACTCACCCCTCCTTGGGAATTGGGTGAGATGGACGGGATGAATTAATTCCCGATGCTGTCTCTCTCTCTACTGAAACTAAGGGAAGTTTTGAAGAATAACTCGTATCAGACAACCAAATTTCAAGACAGGAGAGCTCTACTCTCCTACACTGGAATCCTTGAGCAAATGAATTGCAGTATTACTACCTGGCAAAGATATAAAGCCTAATATTTGACAAAGTGCTTTTCAAAAGGCACGGAATGGCTCAGCACACAAACCCCTCTGTTGCCACAATATGAGCCCAGATCCCTTAAATGAAGAAAGAAGATGTTCTGTCCACAGTAGAGCAAACATGCACCACAAGTGTGACTTCTCTGAACTTTACAAAACCTCAGAAGAATCTGCCTGGTAAATCAAAGCAACATTTTGCTGTGAGGAAACCAAGAAGTCAAGATCCCAGTGTGGAACTCAGGGCTGTTTGGGTTTGTTGTAGTCACCCGATGTAGAAAGGTGATGTGAGGAGTGAGACACATTAAACTGGGCCATTTCTGAACATTTCAAACTCACTCACTCCCATCTCTGGGCTTCTTTTATGCCACCTCTGAAGTTATAACCAATGCCAGGGTTTAACTGCCAAGGATATATTTGTAAAGGACCTGGAAACACCAGTCTCACTGCTCAGGGTGCAGCCAGTCAGTCGGGGGGGGGGGGATGCAGAGTATTAAATTTTTTTATTATTTTATTTTTTTTAATTGTTTTTAATATTCTTATTTTTATGTCCAGACCCCCTGAACTGTGCTGGTTGTCTACAGCTGAGCACTAGACCCACTTTTATTGGCAGCTGGGATGTGTATGACAACCGAGTGGCACAGCAGCAGATAATCAGGTATAAAAAGGGTACATGGATGGCTGAATTCTGCCATTGTTGAGGTGCCAATCAAAACCCACATTATTATTCGAAAATAGGTTGTTACATCCACGGAGATGGAACTTGCCTGTCAATCTGAAGTGTTATGTGTAGACACAGCCTCAGACCAAGGTTTAAAAATGGTTTGACTGACAACTGTACTCTGCAGTGAGAGCAGAATTCTCTCCTCACAGTTCTAATTGCACATCTCTTGTAAATAAATATATTTTAAAATATTAACTAAGACGCAGCTGTGTTTAACTATGATTTTCTTCCTAGTCTTCCAGAAAGTTCCTTAGTGTTTGTGCAAGAGTTTGAAGCACTGCATGACATGGTAAGTATTATTGTTAAGCTGTCTGCCTCTCAGGGAAATTACAGCATTGCTAAAAGAGGCAAGAGAGTTTCCACTGTATAACCCACGACTGTTAGATGCTGAAAAATTCCAAAAAACAAAAGGGTTTTTTTAAATGGAAAACTTTTCCTGTCACTCTCCGAGCTGAGTAATTTGAAAGGAAAATAAGATTCACTTTTTTCGCTTGACATTTCCGTTCCAGCCTGTTCACTGACTTCCCCTCTTCTCATGTTGACCCAAAACTTAACTTTCAGAGCCACGAATGCAACTGCAGTGTCCTGACTCTGAAAGGCTCGTACATACTTGATAACTGAATGACAATTTTGACAGATCAATTGTATATAAACCAACCAGGAATATGTTTAGGCTGGAAAAGAGAAGAATTTCTGCTAATTTCGTGTATTTTGTTCTGTATTAACCATTGAGATATATTTTAAGGCTACTCTAATAAGGATGATTTCACAGAACCACAGAATGGCCTGAGTTGGAAGAGACCTTAAAGATCATCTCATTCCAACCTCTGTCACGGGCAGGGACACCTTCCACTAGCCCAGGTTGCTCCGAGCCCCGTCCAGCCTGACCTTGGACACTTCCAGGGATGGGGCAGCCAAAAGTTCTCTGAGCAACCTGTTCCAGTGCCTCACCACCCTCACATTTATAAGTTTAAAGGACTTATGTTAAGCTGGAAACAAATTTTTCATTACAGTTTGTGTCAGGATGATTAACTATATTTTTAAGAACTTCTTTAAAAAAAAGTTGTAAATATTTTTGTGGGGGTTTTTTTCTGAGTTGTTTGCCTTGAACTTTTTACATTTCTCTTTTTTACAATTGCCATATGGACATCGGTTATGACAATTTGTGCAGGGTGCTTAGCTATTTTTATGCACCATTTTTATACATTTTAAAATAGGCAGATGGAGTTTAGCTGAAATTTGCAGAGCTGTAAACAAGTGGGTATGAACCAGGGGGGTGTGAAGGAGTATGCTAAGCTTGTTCCTTGTTGTTTGCTTAACTGCAAGGAAAGATCAAAGCTTCTTAAGGTATGTTGGCATCAGGAATTGCTGAGTAGTAAGAGGAACACAACCATCCCACTGAGGTGCATCAAACCAAACAACCTTCACAGGCACAGGAGAAGAGCCTGCTCTTTAAAGGCTGCCTTGCAGAAGTGATAAACACAAAGGACTGCATGAATAATTAGACAAGAAAGGCCAAGGAGAGCAAGGACCCTCCAATAAATTTGCCAGGTTACCCAAATTAACCATGTGCTCAACCTACGGATGCTGGATTTTGTTATAATTTCCCATGTGTTCATTGGGAAGATACTGAATGTGACCAATATATTTTGCCTTCTTCCATCATGAGAGCATAAAGTGGATACAAACTGGAGATGCTGGAAAAAAAAGGTTGTCCCAAAAGACCCTTCTCAGGTCAGATATTGCCAGAGGACACTGAGACTCCGAAGCACAGCCCCATGTTGTTTCTTGCTTTCTCTCCATCATCAGCCTTCAGGGAGGAGTTGGCAGAGACCTCTTTGCTTTCAGAAAGGGAGATAATGGCTGGATGATGTTCTGATGTTTATTACCCATATTTAATATGTTAAATTGGGTAAATATGGGTAATATTGGGTCAATATAACTTCTGTGGTTACTCTTGAGCACCCAAACCCCCTCCAGGAAAAGAACTAGAACGTGGGAAACATCCAAATCTGCAGCTGCAAGGGAAAGTAATGTTATATCACAACTATGGATAGAATTCTCTCATTACCAGTCCTTAGATTATGACAGGATAAAGTTATTAATTAACATTTGATCTGGGGACAGTATGAGAAAGAGGAGAAGAGAAGAGAGGGAGGGGAAAGGAGGGGAGGGGAGAGGAGACACAGTTTGTTGTGTTCCAGCTAAGGGTGGGATTCTCTTTAGTGCAAAGGAATTAAGTCCATCCTGAGGTCCCATGCAGGGCATGGTCCCATCCAAGGTCCCCAGACAGTGCAGCTGTATATAAATAAATGATTATTTCAAGTACCTAAAACTGCTGGTGTGATTTATATCATTACCCTTTATCAAGTGCCTACTAAATGCCATAGCCTTTTAATACAATTTCTTGTGCTCCTGTGTCAAATTTTGGAGTGTTTTAGGGCACTGAAATTCATTATAGATACGACTACAGGTGACATTTGGTTTAATTAATTTCTCTTTTATGTCACAGCTTAAATGAGAAGCAATCAGATATTATTAAAATACAAGAGCCCTGTGCTCATTTCATAGTTTGGAAGAATCTTCAATTTACTTATGAAATTACCTTGGAAGTAGAGGCGTAGAGGTAAAGTGGTTCTCCACTCCTGAAGGGTTGTTGGGGCTTTTTTTCACTTTTCTTACAGCAGAAGATGGTGTTGATAAAGTCATCATGTTACTTGTGGTGGGGCCTCCTTGTCCTTATTTTGAGCAGCACCAGATACAGTGGGATTCCTCTCTTAAGGCGGGGCTTCCTTGGGATTGCTGCTAAAAATATATTGATTATAATTACTAAAGAGGGATACTGGGTTCAGCTTTTCAGAGGACTTATCAAACTTGAAACAAATCAGGGGATAATGTTACCTAATCCTAACAGTGGTTAAATCCCAACCCTGCAGTGGAATTCCATGTGCAGAATTCCTCTGCCCGAGCCAGACAAGTCCCAACAGCCACAGTGACAGGGCTATAGCTGGGACTAGGGGCTACAGAGGTAGAAAGGAGCCTGTAAAAAAGGGTTTCCCATCATACTTGTTACTCCCTCCTGCCAGTGAGAGTATATAAGTAGTGTCTTGTTATTCTTGTTTTTCACAATATGATTTAGTGGGAATGATTTTGGGCCCCTCACAACAAGAAAGACACTGAGGTGCTGGAGCATATCCAGAGAAAGGCAACAAAGCTGATGAAGGGGCTGAAGGAGGTTGTAGTGAGGTGAGTTTCAGTCTCTTCCCCCAGGCAACAAGTGACAGGACGAGAGGAAGCAGCCTCAAGTTGCACCAGGGGAGGTTTAGGTTGGGTATCAGGGAAAATTTCTTAATGGAAAAGGTTTTCAAGTGCTAGAACAAGCTGCTTTAGGGGAGTGGTGGAGTCACCATCCCTGGAAGTGCTCAAAAAACATATGGATAAGGCACTTGAGGAGGTGGTTTAATGGCGAACATGGTGGCAGTGCTGGGTGGATTGTTGGACTTGATGATCTTAGAGGTCTTTTCCAACCTTAACAGTTCTATGATTCTCTAATTCTCTGATGGTATTTGGTCAACAGCTGGACTCAAGGATCTCGGAGGTCCTTTCCAACCTTAAAGATTCTATGATTCTGCATTTCTATGAGAAGCCACCTCTGCTTTCAGAGTATCCACTGCAGTGAGGAAAGGTGAGTTGGGCCATATGTTGCTCTCTGGCCAAACCATGCCATGAAAATTGCACTGAAACCTTGACCCGCATCCCTTTTCCTTGTCCAGAGTGGTCAGAATCCAGACACAGGTGCTTCAGAAGATGCTGAAAGGCAGACTGGAGGCATTACCCAAAAATACAGCTGAGTAGCTGTAAAACAAAATTAGGCTTCTTGCCAAACACACTGGTGGTCATTATGGTCTTTTAGGAGAGGGGCTGAGCTCACTTTTTAGGCAATGTGCAAGAATTTGGAGTCCTTTGGAAATGGGAGGCCTGCCCTCAGTCCTTTCTGTCCACGAAGAATCTGTAACCTGCACATTGGATTCTGGAGGGGGATTCAACAATCTAGGTGTGCAAAAGAAACAAATAAAAATCAAAATGCACCAAGTCAGAGACCTGAGACTTGCAGACATACCTGTGTATGGTGATCACTGAAAAACCCAACTCTCAGGGGACACCGAGGTGCTGGTTTACATTTTACCCAGTTACTTTTTAGTATAACAATCAAAACACTGATATCTGCCCTTCCTTGCCTTGAGTTGTCCCATTCCTGCTCCTCAGGGATTTATTCAGCAGCAAAAATTAACAGGTAGGTTCAAGTAGAAAAGTTTTAAATCAGGCTGACAAATGGCAAACATTGCTTGGATGGGAAGTAATTAAGATTGTGATGATACGTTTAGCTCAGGAGGTGGGGAAAACAGAAATAACACCTTGTATTTGCAGTCATTAAGCACTGAAGTATTTTGCCAATTAAAATCCTACATTGAAGGGAATGCATAAAAGCACTTGCAAGATGATGACTCGTGTCTTGCTCACACAGACCTGCTAATGAAGAATTTTTCATGCCTTCACATACAGATTGCTTCTCACCTGATCCCCACACAGTAACATGAGATTTGATTTATGCTGAATTAAAATATCCTGGAGGGATAAATAATTCCTATTCCTTTAAAAACACAACATTACCTGGACAACTAGTTCAACTGTCAGTGTTAAGTTACAATATCCCAAAAGCTAAATAATGTGGATGGGTATTTTTAGGTGCTGCATGGGTAGGTTTTGGTGCAGTTTAGACCACTCTGTCAACCCTATGTGACAGGATGGGCCAGTCTGATATTACTGCTAACATAAAATCGTATTTAAAAAAAAAAAAGGAAGACAAAAAAATAAGGAGGAAAAAAAAAGAAGAAAAAAGTGTAATCAAAGGGGGAAAATAAAAATAACATTTCTTGCAGTATAAAAGCTTTGCAATAAATATAAAATGGATATATGCCATGTGGGGGTCATTTTACACCGAGAGTTAAGCAGCATGAGACTGAATTTCACTCAAGCCTGATTGATACATCGCTATATTCCAGATGCTTTATTGTCAACATTTTTTTCACACAGGAAAACATTTCCCTGCTTTAAAACTGCCTATCCCCAAGTTTGTTAATATTTTTAAAGACTCCTGAAAAAAAAAAAATTGCCATTATGCTTTGTTTCCCCTGCTGCCAAGTAGGAAAATTATATCGAATTCCTAAGCAGTAATGCAAAAGTGAGGAATATAATTCCAGTAACTTGTATTTTAGACCATTATCTTTTCTTTTCCTCCCCCGGCTCTACTCCACCTTTCTAAAAGCAGATTAATTGAATGTATTATCATTAGGTAATTAGTGCAATCCTTCTTAACAACTGGCCGTGGCACTCAGTGCTCTGGTCTAGTTGACAAGGTGGAGACTCAATGACCTTGGAGGTCTTTTCCAGCATAAATGATTCTATAACTCTACGATCCAGTTTGTTGCACAGGCACTCACGTTCCGTGTCTGCTGAAAAACCCACTTGAACTTAACTGGGACAAAATTCACTTAAAAACTAAAATTCACTTAAAAAACCCACTTGGCATTTTATTGGGATCTTTGCTGGGTCGTGGTCCTATTTGTCCACTCCCACTCATGCATGATTCGTTGTTCTTATTTTAAAATGCACGGAAAACACTTCCTGAATACAATAACTGTGTAGAAAATACTGTGTTACGTGGCCATTTCTGCAACTGCAGGAAGAGTTTCTGTACAAGTCTCTTTTTCTACATGCACTGATCAAGACTGGCCACCGACCTTTTCCCAATTATTATCTGCTGGCATTACACTTGGCTGGCCATCACTGAAGCCCAAAGTACTAAAAATTTCAGTGCTCTACCACTCATTACTGTAAAATGCCATATAAAATGTAAAGGCAGGGGTTTATCCTGCTTAGTGGTTAAGGAAACTTCTGCTAGAATTCTGTGCGGAGAAACTTCTGCTAGAATTCTGTGCGGAGCAACAGTTTACCATCACCAATACTATCTTTCAGCAGAAAAATAGTCTGAAGACAACCTGGATGCACCCCAGGTCTAAGCATTGGCACCTCATTGATTATGTCTTGGTGCGACGGAGAGATGTCCGCGATGTCCTCCATACCCGCGTGATGCCCAGCGCAGAATGCCAAACAGACCATCGGCTTGTGCGCTGTAAACTCAACTTTATTCTCAAATTCAAACCCAAAAGGGGCAGTATCCCAAGGAGAAGACTCCAAGTCAACAATCTCCAATCAGCCACAGTAAGAGAAAGATTCCAGGCAAACCTTCAAACTAAGCTTGATAACCATTCCACAGATTCTGCAGATTCCTCTCCTGAAACAATTTGGCATCATATTAAAAGCAGTATCCTGCAATCCTCTGAAGAATCCTTAGGGTTCTCCCTCAAGAAGAACAAGGACTGGTTTGATGATAATAATCAAGAAATCCAGGAATTGTTGAGGAAGAAGAGAAATGCCCACCAAGCACACCTTGCACTGCCATCCTGTCACGCAAGAAAAACAGCCTTTCGTCTTGCTTGCAGCAAGCTCCAACAGAAACTCCGTGACATCCAGAACAAGTGGTGGATCGATCTAGCTGCAAAAACTCAACTATGTGCAGATACAGGGGATCACAAAGGATTCTATGAGGCCCTGAAAACAGCATACGGGCCTACATACCAAGTCCAAAGCCCACTACTCAGTGCAGATGGTCAAACGCTTCTGACAGATAAAACCTCCATTCTGAATCGATGGTCTGAACACTTTCAGACTCTTTTCAGTACCAACCGTGTAGTCCAAGACTCAGCAATTCAGTCCATCACACAACAACCAGTGAAGTATGAATTGGATACTGCTCCCACTTTAGGAGAAACCCTCAAGGCCATACAGCAGGTGAAAATTGGCAAGGCAGCTGGGGTTGATGGAATCCCACCTGAAGTCTGGAAACATGGGGGCCTTGCACTCCATGCTAAATTCCATGAGCTTGTGGTGCGCTGTTGGGAACTAGGCGAACTACCATCAGACCTTCGTGATGCAGTCATCATCACCTTGTATAAGAAGAAAGGTACTAAATCAGACTGCTCAAATTACCGTGGTATTACTCTGCTCTCCATTGCTGGCAAAATCTTGGCAAGAATACTCCTGAACAGACTAATACCTGCTATAGCAGAAGATATTCTACCTGAAAGTCAGTGTGGCTTCAGAGCCAACAGGAGCACCACAGACATGATATTTGTTCTCAGACAACTGCAAGAAAAGTGTAGGGAACAGAACAAAGGTCTCTATGTAACCTTTGTCGACCTCACCAAGGCTTTCGATACTGTGAGCAGAAAAGGTCTGTGGCAGATTTTGGAACGTTTAGGTTGTCCCCCCAAGTTCCTTAAAATGATCATCTCACTTCATGAGGATCAGCACGGCCAAGTCAGATATGGCAACTCACTTTCTGAGCCCTTTCTAATAAAGAACGGTGTGAAACAAGGCTGCGTTCTCGCTCCTACCCTATTCACAGTCTTTTTCAGTATGATGCTCCAAAGGGCCACAGCAGACCTTGATGATCAGGACGGTATCTACATTCGATATCGTACTGATGGAAGCCTATTCAACCTAAGGCGACTGAAGGCCCATACTAAGACCCTAAACCATCTTGTCCGGGAGCTGCTTTACGCTGATGACGCCGCCCTTGTTGCCCACACAGAAGCAGCTCTGCAGCGTTTAACATCCTGCTTTGCAGATGCTGCTGAGCTCTTTGGGCTGGAAGTCAGCTTAAAGAAGACAGAAGTTCTCCATCAGCCTGCACCTCAGGAAGTCTTCCATCATCCCCACATCACCATTGGCCAGTCAGAACTCAAATCAGCCCAACAGTTTAATTACCTAGGCAGCCTCATCTCCTCGGATGGTAGGATTGACGGGGAGATAGACAATAGGTTAGCGAAGGCATATAGTGCTTTTGGAAAACTCCATAAAAGAGTATGGCGTAATAAACACTTGAAGAAAAGTACCAAGATCAGTGTTTACAGAGCCATTGTACTGTCTACTCTTTTATATGGTTCCGAATCATGGGTCATCTACCGCCACCACCTGCGTCTCCTAGAACGCTTCCATCAACGCTGCCTCCGTACAATCCTAAACATCCACTGGTCAGATTATGTGACCAATACATCTGTTCTTGAACAGGCAGCAATTACAAGTATTGAGGCCATGTTACTGAGAACGCAACTGCGTTGGGCAGGGCACGTCTCCAGGATGAAGGACCACCGCCTCCCTAAGATCCTGCTTTATGGTGAACTTGCCACCGGCTGCCGCAAGAGAGGAGCTCCGAAGAAAAGATACAAGGACTCCCTGAAGCAACAACTCAGCCTCGGGCATATTGACCACCATAACTGGTCCACTCTGGCCTCCAATCGGGAGGCCTGGAGACACACCATTTATAACGCTGCTGATGCTTTTGAGAAGGCACGCAGGATCACCCTTGAGGAGAAAAGACAACGCAGAAAGAATCGTGCCTTGCAGAATATACCATCTAAGGAGTCTTTCTGCTGTGTCTTTTGCAACCGGACTTGCCTCTCTCGTATTGGCCTTTTTAGCCACCAACGCGCTTGCAAGAAAAGTGGGTAGAGCCCTTCCCAAATCTTCGTTCGCGAAGCCTAGCCATGATGATGATGGTTAAGGAAAATGAGCATAACATTTTGCAGTGGGCTTCTCTGCAACATGGTTTTAGAAAATTCACCAACTGCCCCCTGTTTATTTTAAAGCTGGATGTAGGAAAATAACATTCTGCTTTTATCTGCAGCTTTAAAATGTAGAAAGAAAAAAACAGCAAAACAAAAACCCTATATATATATAGTAATCAAGAGATAATCCAAAAGACTTCCTTTAAACAGATTTTTAAGACACAGTGGCAATCTAAAGGTTATATAAACTGCAGCTAAGCTTCTTAATATAGGTGTTTAAGCATTATGGAGATTTGATTTTTAACTTAGTGTCGTACAAAAAGGCCTTTATCCTAGGAAATATGTGAGTTAAATTTGAATGCTAGACAGAGATTATTGGTTATTAAAGCCACCATAAAGCACAGATATATTGGTAGCTAACATGAGTCACCCAAACTTAAGGCTTTGGGCACAGATTTCTCTCAAAACATCCATGTTTCTGGGGAGAAAAAAAAAAAATTAATTAAAATTAGATTAGCAGGTTCCCAGAATAAAAATGCATTCAGATAATGTGGAGTGCCATAGTGGGAAGGATATTACTCATTCTTCTCTGACCTACAGGGTTTAATCTTTCCTTATTAAAAAAAAAGTCAGTAGACCATAGTCTCTCTGCTATCCATCACATCATAAAGCCTTTGTGAATAATTTGGTTTAAGTAAACACAACACCCACCAATATATTGGAAGTGGAGATGTTTTTTTCTGATTTTAGAGGCAAGAAAATACAGTCAGGAAGACTAAACTTTAATCTTTTGAGATATTAATTAGCAGAACAAGAGTTTGTTTCTTATTGGTGGTCAGTTCTTTAGGGCCGTTCCCAGGGCTTTCAATACAACCACTGCATCTCTCTAAAAGGATATTTGAAAAAATGATGGGAATCCAAACCCAACAGCTTTCAAGAGAAAACAAAAGTATTTCAGGAGACATGAGCTGACAGTGTCACTGGTCTGCACTGTGGAGGATGAGTGATTTACTCTCTGATCACACACTCCGAGGAGCAGGAGATGGGTGCACATGTGGAGGAAGTTTACACAAAGTTTGCTCCTAACAACCACCCACTTGCCAGTCCTAGCCTTCCAAAAAGTGATGGGAAAAGAGGAGCACCAGGAGCTGAGGAGCAGCATTGGCCTGGCTGTGTCACAAATCTTCCCAAATGCAGTTTTCCTCTTTGATCTTACTCAGACGTCATTCTCAGAGGGAATTAATTATCTCTGATCATTGGCAAATGAAAGCACTTAGAGCTGTTATCACTGAAAATGTATTTATTAACATTTATGGGCCTTCCCAAGAAGCTTTCAGCTCCTACGGCAAATGAACTGTAGGGAAAATAGTAATTTTTAAAAAAAACAGGGTCTTCAAATCTGCTCTCGGTTTCTTTCAACTAAGAAATATTCCTTCCATGGTGATTTGTGTCATTTAGAAGGCCATCTACTTATTTAAGGAATCAGATTTTACTCTTTGCCGGTCTCGTGCTGCTAAAAATGCTGTTTGTCCATTTGCAGCTCTTTCTGCAGAAAGACTGTCTTGCACAAATCAGGTAAATAAAGTATTTAATTGTCACTGCGGTGCCAAGTGGAGCACAAAGTCGGTGTGGGGGAGCGTTCAGAGCTATCAAAAAGATTAAGATTTCTGTAAGATTTTACATTACATGTTTCTCTCAAAATGTCATTTGGCTTTATGAGAAGCCTGGATTGCAACTTTTCAGGGTAATGAATAAGAGACATGACTCATGGCTATTTTTTTCTTTTTTTGGAGGGGGGAGGGTTGGAGATTTAATGCAGTTACTTGAAATATGGTGTGTTTGCAAGAACTTTATTTAATCCAACAGGGACCGGGGTAGTAAATCAATGTTAATCAGGTAATACACCCAGGGGAAATTGGAACCACTGTCACATTTGGCACACTTATTACATTTATGAGCTCATTCAGTTAATTAATTGTTATAAAACTCACAGTGTGTCAGAGTGGGGACCCTCTAAGGATTTTTCTCCTGTTTATAATGCATCTAAAATGTTTTCCATTTCACAGCAAGGGTGCAAACGCCATGAAGTGTTTCCAAGTCCCAATACCTGAAGAAGATACTATTTCAAATAAGTCTCATGAGATGGGGTTGAGCCAGAGGAACAAGGTACTATAAAGCAATTAGGTATGAACTTTTCACCTGTTACCTTGCAATATCTGTTCTCATGCATAGTTATAACCACAAAGAGTGGGCCACAATTTGGGGTAGGTTATCAGGCTGTACAGGACTGGGACAAATTTGGTTCGAGTTTGCCTCAGGACTAGACCAAGTGCAAAGGGATCTGCAAATCCCCATCCTACAGAGATTATTTTGTGTAAAAAAAAAAACAACAACTCAAAACTTCTTGGTAAAACAAGATGAAAAACAAGTCCAGGCATAATCCTGCCAGCATTCTGGGAAAGCCTGGACCTGGCTCAAGCACCTCTGCAACACCCTTGAAAAGCCTTCAAAACAGTATCCAAATAAAAGATTTCTGTTCACAATTTGCAGAGGTTCCTGGAAGATTTCAGGACCAAACAACTGCTTGAATTATATTATCACCAGAGGCTCTGTACTGTTGTTGCATGAAGATGCTGCTCCTCCTGAGTATTTAAACCCTTTGCTGAATTTGGAGGATGCACATCACTGAACCAGAACCTTGTTTTCCACTGCAACCAACAAATTCCTACCTTTTTTACATATATTAATTGTGGCTAACTGCTCTGGGCTTTTATTGTGGGAAGCAGTTTTGTACCTTGGGACAAAAACTAAAATAAAACCCACTAATTCTTCATAGAGACAAGGACAATGGAAATATTTTATACATTCAACTCTGAGTTATGCTGACTAAAAGAGATTAGGAGGTGAAAAAGCAAAGAAGGCCCAAATAGATAACACAGAAGTAACTAAATTATAATTACATGGCTAGTTTGTTCATCTTTAGAGGACTTGCTGACAGGTTTCTTTAGAAAACAGCTTTAAAAAGCAGAAAGTAGAGTAGTCCTGACATGAGTTCCTGGTCTCTCTCAGCAATCCACTTCAAAGATGTTGCTTAATTGCAGCCCAAATATCCTTCCCTTCCTACCCAAACAGCAGGAAAAGGGATACTCTTAAGGATCTGCAAGAAATGAAAGATTTGGACATTTACTGAAAAGAAGAGTAGAGTTCAGGAATGCTGCTGCCAAAGCTCCTGTTTTCATGTGCCATCGCCTCCACCTTCATTTACCAAGGGAAAGATTTCCAAAATTGCAAAGACAGCTTTAGGGCTGTAGCTTTACAGCTGCTACAAACTAAAGCACCTCAAAACAAGTCAAAAATAACAGATTTTTTAAAATTGTCCAAGATTTTAAATCTTATGACATGCTACTGAATTAATTTCCAATCTGTCCATTATATTTTCATTTCCTTCTTCCTGAAAAGAAACAGTAGGTTCTCTATAGCCTTCTGTGCAGGAAAAAAGTACACTCTGTTGCTGTCGCCTGGTTTTTAACTCAGGTTCCAGGACTTTCTCCTTTATTTTAGCTTTTCCTTTTTTTTTTTTTCAGGCAAACAAATTCTCAGTCCCAACTTTCTCGATGCATTGCTAGTGCATCTTGTTTTAATTTACTACTTGTTTGATTTTGGTAAAGAGTACAGGGGAAGTTGTCTAAAATGATGTTAAATAAGTTTTGAAAACAGTTGCAGTATTTAGAATGATAATTGGATTGGCCAGAGATGAGTCATAAGTAATGAAATGCAAGGAATAAAAATTTGATGTTATCTTGTTTGGCTGAAACAGAGTTTTATTCCTTCAGGCCAAACAGAGTCAATAATTATGTCTTGTACCTTCTATTTTTATGGGGGGGGGGTTGTTATGTGTTTAATATAATGGGATTATGCATCATGCTAAAAGGGAAACATGGTTGTTAAGAGCTTGCTCTAAAAACAGCTACTTTTGGATATGATCTCAGAAGTATACTTTTTCCAGTCAAAGTCAATTCACTGCCTGTTTAACATTATAACATTAATATCACCTGTAAGATTTATGGAAAGTAGCAATGAAGTAATAAATATGACCCTTCTGATATCAATCACCCCTCAGAAGGGATAACAGAAAAACATAACTTGTTTTCACAAAGTCAGGAGCCAAACTGAGAAGTTTCAAAACCAGACTTAAGTATGTACATGAAGAAATACAGGAGCAGACAGGGAGCAGAGGAAATGGCCTCAAGTTGCAACAAGGGAGGTTTAGATTGGATACTGGGAAAAACTTCTTCATTGAATGGATGGTCAGGCACTGGAATAGGTTGCCCAGAGGATTGGTGGAGTCAACATCCCTGGAGGAGTTCAAAAGGTGTGTGGATGTGGCACTTGGGATTGTGGTTTAGGGGTGAACATAGTGATGCTGAGGTAATGGTTGGATTCAATCTTAGAGGGCTTTTCCAACCCCAGTGATTCAAAGAGACTATGAAATAAATGGAGGGAGGAGCCCCAGCTCCATGGTACATATATATATATATATATATGTATGAGGGGTTCAGCTGAAGAGAAGGAAAGATGTATAGAGAAGATACACAGAAGAACACAACCATATATTCATGATCTATTTTAAGAACTCCTTTCCAATCCACTAAGATCAATTTTCTACCCAGCAGACCAGTATCAGGAACCCGCCAGGAGCTCAGATTCCCAGAGCAAGGCATCCCTCATGGCACAGGCAACTCCCACAGAAGAGCAGGGCAGTTCAAGACTTCCACCATAAGTCAGAAACCACCTCTCTGTGTGTCTCTGTCCCCTTTGCTCACTCAGAGCCCTTGGTGCATCAGCCAGAAGCTGTTTTGCTGCATCACAGCAATGCCAGGAGAACAACTCTTCCCATTCCACGAGGTGATCGCAACCACTCGTCATATGAATTACAGACACAGTCCTGATGATGAAACTCCAGCATGGGGAATGTGAACAGCCACAAGGCTTGGGAAAGTTCAAGATGCAGATTGCACTCTTCAAAAATTTGTCACCACATCTACAGCTTAGTGCTGCCTCACAGTCCTCTTAATGAACTTGGCTAATTGCCAGAGTGGCATATATTGGGCACAGCCAGTTCTGAGTTCCAGAGCTGGAACTCAGACTGTATGATGGAAGCACATCAGCCTGTCATCCACAGCCAGCTGTGGATATCTGGAGCCTCCACGTCTGGAGGCTTTCCAAAGGCTCGTACCTGTAGGAGCCCAAACCCTGCTGTCAGCAGAAAGGAGCTTAGAGGGCCTGAGCCATGAGCCTTGGAAAATAGGGGCTGAGAGGAATCCCATGACCTGAAGGACTGGACCTTCCTCACAAGACCTGTTAAAGTTCAAACATATGGATTAACCTGGCTCCTGCAGCAAAATAAGAAAGGACTTTGAGATGATTGTATCAGACCATGTTTAATCCCTTTTATCCTCTTCCCCCCCATGTAATCCTGGTTGAGGGAAATATTAACCCATTGGGTAACTGTAGTAAAAACTTGTGTAATTCCCTAATTAACATAACTCGTCCTCCTCATTAACATGTCCAACCCCCAATGCCCTTAAATTGTGTTCACGTGTTCGATAAAGTATTCCAGTTTATACCCCATACCTGGAATCGCTTAGTTATTGACTCTCCACTCATACCCTGAAGCCTTCAGCCCTCACAGGTTTGATTTCCCAGGAAAGGACCATGTTGGGTTTCACCCAGCACAGAGAAACACAAGGTTGTCAGCCCGAAATTCAGCAAACACCACAACGTGGACTCAACACCAGCACCACCACGGCCCCCAGAGGAATGTGGGCAGCAGCACACATGGGAAGGGAGGAAGTTTTGCTGTTTTTTCCTCCTCTCTCCCAATGCAACCACCTTTTGGGGTATAGCAGGGTAGGTTAGTCAAGAAAGGCATATCAACAGTAAAATAACTCAGAGAAGAACATGAAAACTACATATGCAAACCGCCTCATTTATTTTATTTTTTTTCTTTTAACAGGTAAGAAAAGGTTATCCTTCCTAAAGTCTATCCAAAGAAAAAACCCATCATACTGGTGCTATCAAAGGCTTATGGCCTTTTAAGAACCTTGACAATGAATGCTAAATGTTTATAAGGCCACATCTGCAGCAGTATTCAGCAATGTGGATCTGCTGTAGACTTAAAGAACAGATAGTAAATAGTATTTCCAGTCTGTTCTTGTCGTAATTCTTTGCCCTCTTATATGTATATTCATTGTGCAAATTTTATGACCAAACCTTGTAGATTTAAGCTCCTTACCCTTTTCTATAACAGTTAGACTTCTTCTTTCCTGTGCTGTCTACCTCAGAAACAAAGGGTTTGGGGATTTTTTTTTCCACAGTTTCTCATGATGAAGACAAACAGTAATTTATCTTTCTTTCTTTTTTTTTCTTTTTTTTCCCCCCATAGAATTATAGAATAATTGGGGTTGGAAGGGACCTTGAAGATCATCTTGTACCAACCCTCCTGCCATGGGAAGGGACACCTTCCACTAGCCCAGGTTGCTCCAAGCCCCATCCAACCTGGCCTTGGACACTTCCAGGGATCCAGGGGCAGCCACAGCTTCTCTGGGCAACCTGTGCCAGGGCCTCCCCACCCTCACAGTAAACAATGTGATATTTTATTCTTTTTATTTTGGCAAGCAAGAGAAAGGCATAAAATTTCCAGCTGATAGAGGTATAACAACGACAAAAAAATTATGTTCAAGGTTGATGCAATCACTGCTACGGAGTTAAAATTTTACTCCATGCAGGAACTCTGATGTGGGACAGCAGAGAATCTACACAGTAGATGAGATTTTCTACCTTCAAGCCTACAAAAAGATTAAATTAGAAAGAAAGGAAGATTTTCTTTACCTCGTGATGGAAGTGCGTGTTTATGAAACTGAGAAACTTGGACGCAGTT
The DNA here is from genome assembly GCF_003984885.1 of Neopelma chrysocephalum. Classification (NCBI taxonomy): domain Eukaryota; kingdom Metazoa; phylum Chordata; class Aves; order Passeriformes; family Pipridae; genus Neopelma; species Neopelma chrysocephalum. Next base: position 68,587 of record NW_020898044.1, read on the forward strand.
TCAGCTTCACACGTGTTGGGCAGAGGCTTCTGATGCATTTTTGTTCATTGCTTGCAGGGCAGACATTTCATTCCAATCTGAAGTCTTGCATTTCCACACCCCCTGTGGTGACTCCCTGTGGGAAATGAGCCTACATCACTTTATGCTTCAGGGAATTTTCATATTCCTGGAAAGTGAGATTTTTATAGCAAACCATAGCATAGATTTATGGAGAAACAGTGCTATACCTCCTTTTTTCTACCCTTAGGGGCCAAATCCTTCTCACTGTGCATATCCAGCTCCTGTGAACTAACAGTGGCATACAGGGTAATCCAAATAATTCAAATAATTACACAGGAGTGGTCTAACTGCATTTCCTACTGGATGAATGTCTAAATTTTCCATAATTTCCAGAAAGCCATGGTATGAACACACATGGACTTGCAAGACCTCAGTGGGGTTTACTTTGTCTTTTCAGATGAACTGAGGGAGCACTTGACTGATAAGAATCCACCAAGAGGGGGATTAATGGTTTCATTAATGTACAGTCTGTTGCTTCCCTCTTCCAAACACAAGCACACACAGACATACACCCCCTCCTCAGAACCAGAGCCCCACTATACCAGGTGCCTTGACAACATGGTGATAAATAAGACTGATTTCAACTATTTGCAGCATTTTGTAAAGTTACTGCTTGACAACTGCGAGTTAAACCCTCCACTCCTCAAGCTTAATGCACAGGAAGAGACAAAATCATTTTGTGAAAACAGTTTAGGAGTTGATTTGCATAAAGCAATTCCGAGCATGTTCTTGCAGTTTACTAATAAACATCAATCACAGTGGAAAGATCATATATTGAAATGCTTGGGGAAGTTTCCACGTGGAAAGTGTTTTGCAGAATTATTGTGCGGACAGACGATACGAGATTTATTTGGTTTGTGTCTTCCGGGAGACTGCGAGAGGCTTGATTAATCCTAACTGGAAATGTCAGGATTTGAGCCTTAGTTCTGAACTTTCTAACCACTGGGGAAGACTTAATCTTATAGTGGTAAATTTTGCCCTGGGCAGGAATGATTTGTGTCCTGGAAGTGTCCATTTCTGTCCATCGTGTAATGACCCACTGCAGACATGAAGAGATTGTTGAGATGAATCTTACCCCACAGAATCAGAAACATGAGTTACTACAGCAACTCTCACCTATCTCTGTACTACTAAATCAATGCTTATTTACTACTCCAATTCCTATTAATATAATTTCTTTTAATGCCTATAGCTAATTATTTTATTAATAAAATTACATTTATATTGTTGCACAAATGTTAATGATAATTATTAATATTTATTACCTTAATAAGCATTTACTACTTAAGTAATACAAAATATTTGTGTGGGAACAGACCCTAGATCTCCTCAGTTTCTTAGCTCCTAAAGGAATCATGCTCCAGGGAAATTTATTGCCATCTATTTTACAGTATTCTGAGATTATAGAATAATTGCCCAATATCAGAGCTATCCACAGCAAGAGTCACGACTTTGGTAAGAGGCCCAACATATGGGACTGAGGGATAATGAAACCAGGATTGCAGTCTGCTCTGCAGTGCTGGGATCTATTATTCCAAATAGGAAAGCCAGGATGCATAAACTTCACACAGATAAAGGGAAAAGAATAAACTATTTCATCTGGTTATTGCCCAGAGAAATAGCATTTGGAAAATACACACCACTGATGCAAGATGAAGAGCTCTGTTATGTGAATATCAACCACCACAAGGACAATTTAAAATAAATTAATAAAATAGTTTGACTGTCAGCAGAATATGAGGAAAACTAGTTCAGATAAAATGTTATATACTGATTTACACAATGCCATAATAGCTCATAAATCCTCACTTCCAGTGTTCAAGATTCACTGAATATATACAAGCTATTCAAGAAGCAGAAATATACTGTTGTATTATATTATAAACATTAACTCTCCTCGCTTTGCTGAAACAAGTTAAAACAGATTAGAGTAATTGGAAAGGCATTTTTTTACAAATTGAATGCTGGCACACAGAATGTTATCAAGATAAATGCTCTGTTCAGGCTCAGTTCTCTCTGTTCTGTCCACTGACTGCCTTGAGCAGGAGAGAAAACACCACGAGATATCCAAGTGGTAAAACTGGCAAATTTATCCGGAGTGAAAAATTCACTGCAGTTCAAAGGAGAAATCAACTCCCCAGTCCCTCCATCCTTACTCTTCTCAGTCCTCCCACGAGCATCAAAGTGCAAATGAACCTGAATTGATGCTGCCTGGGTGGGGGCACTGCAGCAAAGAACCCAGTAACATTGGTTCTCCATTAGGTCAAGAAAAGTTGAGGGGATTCAATATCTCTTGGCACCAACACCTTTAAATGAGAGGTAAAGACCTTTCTTTACAGCCAACATCGACGCTGGAGCTATTTTCAGACCCATTTTCTTGATTTGCTTGAGTTAGTGCTGCAATTAAGTACAAAAATCATGGAACTGCAGACAAAGAAAAGCCAGGCTCAAGATCTCCATTGTATTTATATTTGCCATTAAGGGTGACTCATCTTAGGGATGGGCAAGACTAGACAGACCCACATAAAGAAAAATCCACAGTTCACCTGGTGCTTGCAGGAAGGAAGGAGGTTGTTGATGCTGGGTATTTAATAGGTAAGTTGAGCCTTACCTTGGAAAATAATAATAGTAGGGCCTGTTCCTTCTCTGCATCTGAAAGCAATTAACAAGGTTGGATTATTTCTTCAGAGGAAAAAGGAAGTTGGGAGTTTCAAGCAGAAATGAAATCTTGAACCTGGACAGTCTTGGAAACCTTAGGCTGCAGATTGTTTTCTGAGGAAGGTTTCAATTAGCAGAGACACCCATTGCCATGAATCAGCAGGTGGTGATTATCCCTGAAGGAAAACCATTTCCTGATGGGAAGCTCAACCATTGATTCAATTAAGAATTCATCTCTAAATGTGAACGTGACAAGAGACCACTGTCAGTTTTCCTTGCCAATTTTTCCAGATAAACTTCAGTGCTGTCCTAATAATGCTAAAAGGGACAAAAGTAAACAAGTTATTCTGGAAACTTTCACAACTGACATTCCCAATAGGGGTCATGGTGGACACAAAGAGAAGGATGCCTTGGACTGTTATCTCAGACTATTGATAACATGGTGGTTGGAACTAGATGATCTTTAAGGTCCCTTCCAACCCAAACCATTCTGATTCTATCTACGATTGTACAGATTCTCCTTTAGAAAACAGCCTTGTTTCTAGAGGGTATCGTGAAGAGTGAACCTCAAAAAAACCAAGTCCCAAAAGCAAATCTCAGGAATCTGGAAAACCTCATCAAGCACTGTTTAAGGACATGCACTGGAGATGTAAGATGACAAAGTCATGCCACAAGCAGTAGTTCCATTACAGCTTTACTTAATGCTGTCTGTACTTTCAGTCATACTACAAATGACTCCAGAGATTACTAATTTTCTCCACCTGAAAAAAACCTTGAAGGCCTTGAAGTGGAGAAAAGTCTGTGGTATAGACACAGGAGATCTGGCTGAAGAGATTCTTTTCCTTTGTTTAGGGACTGCTGGAAAGAAACATGATGTCTCTGGTTAACATAAAAACTGTTGATTCTTGAAAGAAGCCAGAGTACATATTCAGATATCCAATTTTGGACACACATAAATCTATAAATATGGAGGTAATTGTGGATACACAGCATGAAATAGTTTTCTGCTCAAAGAGAACCCTACCAGTGTGTTCCTTCCTCTGGCTCTGCTTCCATGACTTCTCTGGATAGCAGCAAGGAAACTTGATATGGGTTTGGAAAATGTCACGGGGAGGACTAGTTGTTCAGTTCCAGCATTTAGCCCTGAAGGCACTGAAATATTCTCAGAAATAACTGAATTCTCTGACAAAAATAAAGTAAGTGCCAAAACATACCAGTAGAGAAGGGAAATGCAAATGTTGGGGGCAGAACTGAATAGAAAACTAAACATTATTCACTCTAGACTATCTATGTTATAAATAGTAATTGTTAAATTGTTTTAGTTCAGCACCAAAAATAATTTGTTTAGTGGCTCATTATACTTTTTCTTTTTCAATCATAAGAACACAGACACAAATATAACATGGCAGATTTGCTCTTAAAACTCTGTGTTTAGGTAAGAGTTTTCTCACTGACCCTTAAGTTAAGGCTTCTAAAACTAGAGAATATCTTTTCCCAGTAAACTCCGTTATTAAGTGGGGAAACTTTGATGACTGGACAAGGTTTGTACAAATAAATTATCTGTTTGTTTCCTTGGTGGAAAAACACGATCCAGACTTAGAAGCAGGGTGGCCCCTTGTAAAGGAGGAACCTGGGCTCCAGGGTGGCCTTCAGACCCCTGAGCTCTGTTACAGTAAGTTAGTGAGACCACTTGAGAAAGGCACATTGCCGGCGGATCTTTCTAATACCTCTCCTGGAGGCCTTACAGCATTCCCATCTCACCTCTGAGTTGTTTTGAGATTGCTTTAGGAGCATGTCCTATCCTGCAATGACTCAAGTGTAGTCATTACAACCACGGAGGTTTCTGCTTTCTTTCACTGAGCTCTCGAGGCATTTATTCATGTTTATGCTGAACTTCTACAGCCTTCTTTTCCCTCTCCCTACTGTGCCACTGCACCTCCAATAACAAATGCGAAATTTAGTGTAGGTAGAGGCACATTAAGTCTGCATCTGCTCAGTAAGGTGTGATTCAGGAGCAGAGAGCAAGATAATGCAGTAGATGTTAGAGACAACCCCATTTTTCACTGGATTACAATGGGAAACCACTTGTCCTTCACAGACCAGTCTCTATAAGAGCAGATAATTAGCAGGTCTGTTCGTCAGCAAAAAACAGATAAACAACCTGTGCTACCCACACATTTCTGTTCTTAGGGCTCCCTGGGGATTAAGGTGGCGGCACATGATGTAGGGAAGAAAGCACAGATACCTTGGTAACAACAAATACTGGCTAACACCAAAGAGCTGCTATTACCTTTGAGGAACACACTGCCATGATTGGAATGCTACATCCAGTCAGGAATTCAGCTGCTCTGTCACTCCCCTCCTCAGTTGGGCAGGGAAGAGAAGATACAATGAAAGGCTCGTGGACTGAGATCGGGGCAGACAGAGATCACTCACCAGTGACCATCGTGGACAAAACAGACTCAACTGGGGGAAATTAGTTTAATTCATTACCAATGAAATCAGAGTAGGGCAATGAGGAATAAAACCAAATCGCAAAACACCTTCCCCTCACCCTGCTCTTCTTCCCAGATTTGGCTTCAGTCCCGAATTCTCTCCCTTCTCCCCTCAGCAGCGCACGGGGATGGGCAACGAGGGCCGTGGTCAGTCCCTCACACACGGTCTCTGCTATTCCTTCTTCTCAGGGGGAACTCCTCACACGCTTTCCCTGCTCCAGCCTGGGTCCTTCCCACGGGGTGCATCCTTCAGGATCAGGTTGCTCCAGCGTAAGTCCCCCGTGGGGTCACAAGTCCTGCCCAGCAAACCTGCTCCAGTGTGGGATCCTCTCTCCACAGAGCCACAGCTCCTGCCAGGATCCTGCTCCAGCACGGGCTTCCCACAGAGTCACAGCCTCCTTTGGGCATCTCCCTGCTCTGGTGTGGGGTCCTTCATGGGCTGCAGGTGGATCTCTGTTCCCCCTGGACCTCCCTGGGTGCAGGGGCACGGCTGCCTCACCATGGGCTGCCCCTCGGGCTGCAGGGGAACCTCAGCTCCCATTCCTGGAGCACCTCCTGCCCCTCCTGCTGCTCCACCCTGGGGTCTGCAGGGCTGCTCCTCTCACACATTCTCGCTCCTCTCACACATTCTCACTCCTCTCCCCAGCTGCAGTTGCTGTTGCTTTGTTTTGTCCTCTCCTTACACACATTGTCCCAGAGGTGCCACCACCATCTCTGATGGGCTCTGCCTTGCCCAGGGGCGGGTCCGTCCTGGAGCCATCTGGAATTGGCTCCATGGAAATAGGGGAAGGTTCCAGCACCTTCTCCCAGAAGCCCCACTTGTTGCCTGTCTGCTACCCAAACCTTGCCACACAAACCCACTTCAGTCCTTCACCCCATTCATTTGGGATCTTCAAAGGTGAGATTGAATGGGAAGAAAAGGTTACTCGAATAATTGTTTTACATTGTGTTTGTGACACTTCCAGCACACAGCTCGGTTTAAGCACAGCACTGCCTAATCAATATTGAATCAAACACTGAATAATTACCTTAATCCGTATTTTTAAATTAACCTCAGCTATGAGGTAAGTTCTTTGGACTAGAGATGGAACAAAATATGCCTGCATTGCCCTCAAAATGCTCAGGGTACTTTCTACTGAGCATTAAGATAATGATAATAATGAATATTCATGTTTCAGAGTTCTGTGTCTCCTGGGTGAGTCAAGCAGGATTTAAATTTCCCTTGGTACAAAACTGAGTAGATATATTTGTGTATCTGTGGTTTACTTTGGCTTGGTTTCATTGCCTGCAGCTGGAGGCAGAGCAGGAACAGCACAGGTCAGTGTGCACCGAAGCAGAGAGAGAACAGGACCTGCTTAAAGACTTCATTCACGTATTTGTTCACAGCATGCATGAGGATGGGATTCAGCAATAAATCACGGGGGTTGCTGCCACCCACCCTTTGAACCTTTTCTCTTTGCTCAGATCCCACCAGGCATCCCCCACCTACTCGTTTTGAGTTGCGGCCCCAATTTCCTCCGTACTCACAGCACGTTATTAGAAATGAAATTAAAATCATCTGTTTCTACAGCTACTGGACTGATGGATGCTTAAAATCATGGTGCATGGTGGGCAGGTGCAAACTTTTCTTTCAGACTAACTGGATGTGAGCAGACCTTAATTCCAAATGGACATGGCTTCAGTACTTGAATTAGCGTAGCCTGAGTACATTGCTACACAGAATTACAGAGTCATTTAGGTTGGAAAAGACCTCCAAGGTCATTGTGCCCAGCCTGTGCCCGATCACCACCTTCTCACCCAGAGCAGAGCACAGGGTGCCACGTCCAGTCATTTCTTGAACGCCTCCAGGAATGGGGACTCCACCACCTCCCTGGGCAGCCCCTTCCAATGCTAAACAACCCTTTTTGTGAAGAAATTCTTTCTAATGTCAAACTTGAACCTCCCCTGATGCAGCTTGAGGCTGTTTCCTCTCGTCCTGCCACTGGTTGCCTGGGAGAAGAGGCCGACCCCCATGTTGCTACCCTACCCAGTCTGCTGTGGAGCTGCTCTGTGTCATGCCAACTCAAAAACAATTCCTCATCTGTCTGAAATCTATTCTCTATATAAAGTAGGATTTAATAGCCAGCCTCAATCTTTTCACTACAAGAAAGCCATTTAGGGCAAGGGAGCCAGGGGAGGGTCTGAGGCACAAGTCTGATGAGGAACAGCTGAGGGAGCTGGGGGGGCTCAGCCTGGAGAAAAGGAGGCTCAGGGGGGACCTTCTGGCTCTGCAGCTCCCTGACAGGAGGGGGGAGCCGGGGGGGAGGTTGGGCTCTGCTCCCAGGGAACAAGGGACAGGATGAGAGGAAACAGCCTCAAGTTGCACCTGGGGAGGTTTGGATTGGATATGAGGGAAAACTTCTTCATAGAAAGGAAGCATTGGAACAGGCTGTCCAGGGCAGTCAGTGGTGGACTCACCATCCCTGGAAGTGTTCAAAAAACATGTGGATGTGGCACGTGGGGACAGGGGTTTAGTGGTGAACCTGGTGGTGGTGCTGGGTTGACAGTTGGGCTTGATGATGATCTTACAGAACTTGTACAGCCTTAACCATTCTATGATTCTATAAAATTCAAAGCCAGGTGAGACTGTGACATTTATTCTGACCTCCTTTATATTAACAGTCCTAAAATGAGGATGCACAGTTAGTAGATATATTTGAACTTCATCTTCATGTGTTTCAGTTTCTCATCAAAACAAGCCCAGTAATTAGGGAGCCTTTGCTCATCCCAAGCAGGTGTTGTGAAAATTAACTGCTTTCATATTCAGATTGAGAAGGCAGAGCACTGTATCAATGTCAATGATAATAAAATCCAGAAGAAAGTCGATAATTTTGAACCACATGTTGTACAGAAGGCAGGAGCATCACTCATGGTGGAGGGGGGAAACATAAAGAATGAATAGCTTCTCTTTTAGGGAGTGCTGTCCAAGAGGGGCCATGAATGAGGTACAGCTCCTGCAAATAGAAAAGCAATATGTGATTCCCTAATTTCAGAACACAGCCACATAATGGATGCCAGAATTAGATAACCAGGGAATCCTCCCTTTTGCCTTTTTCCAGTTACATATTTGCAGCTACAATGGTGTTCTTTGGAAATAACAGAGGGAGGGTGCTGTGTGTGTTGTTATACACACACAATTCTTGTTGGACTGGGTTTCTTCCCTTTACCACAATGTCAGCATCACTGCTTTTTGTAGAATAGTTCTCACGCCCATTGTGATTTTCTTCTACATCTCTTCCCTGAGCACGTACAGAGCTGCATGGATTCTTAGTCATAAATGACAAAACTAGAGTTTTAACACAAGTTTTATTCTCATGAAATACTTGTAGCAGATTAAACATCGTCAGATCAGTGTCAGTTTTAGTTACATCAACATCTGTAATGTTGTTATTAGGTTTTGCAGCTATGTAAATGATTACCCAACAGATCTCATGCTATCTTAAATAGCTGTTCCTGATAAATTCCTGTTAGCTTTGGTAGTTCTCCAATACTGGAAGAAAAACAAAGTCCATCCCTTTGAGCATCTCTAAACATTTCAGTCTAGCAGGGAATTACTGTTTTCACCTCATCCGGTGTCCTTGTCATTTTGTCTAATCCCTGAGACACCACAGAAGGTCTCAGGCAGTGGTTCTGGTGCTCTTTCCATTCTTCCCTTTGGGAATTCAGCACAAAACAGGGAGTAGAACCAGTATCTTCAAGGACTTTGGTTTCCCTCCAAGACTCTTCCCTTACTGGTCTGGAACATATGTTACTAAACTATGAGTGGGTTGCTAAAAACATGTGTTATTGTTCCTTTAATTTATGCATATTTGATTTTTACATAAAATACCTTCTTCTAGGCTACAGATTTGGTATTTAATGCCTAGGTAGGTGAACTTATGAGCAAAAACCACTGAATGTGTTTGCTTATTTAAAACATTTATGTCAGCCTAGCTGCAATAGTTATACAGCCAACATATTTAGTGTATTTGTAATTCATTTTCAAATAATGTTCTTCTCTGTAAAGAAAAACCTCTAGGTAAGTGAGAATTATCTCCAAAGGAAATTTTGGATTTAATTTTATCCTTAGTCACTAGAAAACTTGATACAGCTTTAAATCCACGAAATATTCAGTGTTTGAGGGTGCAGCCTTGCACTACCTCAGGTTAATGAATTACCAGCTCCATCTTGCTTTTTTGACATTTTAAAACCTTATAACCTATAGGCTAATGAGAATTTCACTGTTATTCATCTGAAAGAAGGTGATGCATGGTTGCCATGTAAGTTAAACACACATGTCATAAGAGAAGAAGCAGACAGGGTGTGAAGATGAATATGCATATGCTACTTAAATATGTGCTGTTGGTGGATGAAATGCACATAGACCCAAATTTGAATTTGCAGGTTGCAGGAAAGAGGACTTCAGTAAAAAGCAACCAAAGTACACCATCAGCTCTTTAATGAACAGAAGAGGAATGATACTTTGATTTCCTGTCATATATGACTGATAGCACCGTGCCCCAAAGCTGTGGCCTTTAAACTTTAATCATCCTCAGGACACATTGGAGGGCAGAGACATCTCCTCCCTGAAACACAGAGAAAAATGTTCTTACCATTAGGATGTTAACCCAGGACATGGGTATCCTGCATTTAATTGACTTCTCAATCACCATCTTCCTGCAAAGCACCTGGCAGGTTACGGAGCACCAGCCTTATTACTCTCTTGAAAGCAAGAGAGAAAAAAACACTCCTCTGTCTTCAAGAGCTGTTGCCATGATAAATGTTTTTAAAGTTGCAGGCAGTTTTGTAGTAACTATTCCCTACAATGACTTCAGACAAATCTGCTAAAGATGAGGGTAGATGAGCAACTGCAGGAGAACTATTCATAGTAAATATACTTGTTCAGCCACAGTTCACTTTAAAAATACTGCCACAAAGCCAAAAGTCATCATAAAACTCCACCCTGAAATCTATCTTTATAAAGACGATGGAAGACATTCTCATAGTTCTGTAGACAGATAAAATGTTTCTCCAAAAAGTGTTTTATTTCATGTATACAGAATTAATGGTCAGAGGTAGTATTAATTTAATCTCATCTTCTTTATTTTCAACGATGTTCTGATGCAAACAGGGTCAGAACACTAAAAACTAAGAGATTATAGTTTTTCTTGAGTGTGCTTCAACACCAGGTTATCAATTTTCCTATAAAATGAACATATTCTCTCAAGTGGTCTTCAGATTCTTTTGTTAATGGGAAAGTTTGTCTTACCATGTTGGTTTCCAAGGCAAAGTCTCTTGGGATTTCTTCAATAACCCCCCAAAATAAGCATCTATGTGATGGTGATGAGTGAATTGACTGAATCCCAGCCTGGAATCAATGACTTGCTCTTCTGAAAGGGAGGAGTAGTAAGAGGTGATTTGCACTTAAATCCTTGAGTCACGATCTGTTTGACTTTTTTTTTTTTTTAAATTTCAGAAGACCCTTAAGTGTCTAATCACATTCTAATAAAAGTGGTTGATGTTTTCTTTGCTTTGCAACCTTACTGATGCTTGTAGGCGTTGCTCAAAGTGAAGGAAAACGTACAAGAAAATCCCATTTCCTACTCAGAGGAGTTCAATGCTGAGAGTGAGCATTGGATGAGGAGGTTTTGGCATCACCATGGCAGTGATCAGACACTACAACATGCACCAGGAGAGCTTCTGTCCTTGAAGATGCTCAGATTGCACCTGTTTAAGGCTGTGAGGGATCAGGTGTAAATTGCAAGTTCACCCTGCTCTGAGCAGGTTGGATTAGAGAGCTCCAGACTTCCCTCCCACCCAAAATGCTGCCGTAATTCAGCGTGATTTTGGGCACATCTGGCCTTCCAAGACAAACCTTGTGCCAGCTACCCTTTGAGAAGGAGCTCAGGTCTCCCGAGGTGCTGGTGAGTGGCTGTTTGTAGCGGCAGCAAAGCAGAAAGCAGAGGGTGATGGACATACACAACCCAGATGTCACAAAAACTTCCCCCAAATGCTGTGGGGCAGGGTGGTTGTCATCACTTTTGCAGTTCCCCTTCGGGCACAGGAGTGTGTTAGGAAGAGTTTCTGCTGCGGGAGGGCACAGGGAGCCGAAGCACATTAATCAAACCTCCAGAAAGCACATTTTATCCGGGCACCTTGTCATCTTTGTGCTTCATTGCCCCGAGCTTGTTGTTAATGTCACCCCTAGAATCCCATTAAAAATAGACCTCTCCAGGGCCTGGGCTAGGTCTCTTCAGAGCTATATCTAGCACCAAGCACCCTTTTGAATGCTCTACAAATATCCCTATCAGAGCCTGAATGAAAAGTTAATAAATTGAATACATTGTCCTCTGTGGAACAGAAGGGGAGCAAACGCAGCATCCATTTAAAGGAAATCATAATAATGATCTGAAAATATGCAACATGAAGCATAGTGATATTTTAAACATCAAGAATCACTTCACAGGGCTAGAGAGGTTAGAAACCATTTCTGTTTGTATTCCAGGAGCACTTGCAAAGCTTTGTTTCAAAAGCTTTATATTAGCTTGTAAAATCAGCTCAGAAAAAGACATTGTTTTGTCACTGCCACTACAATGGTGGCACCTACTTGTCTGCCCCTGTGCTTTGTTCTCTTTATAGTGAGAAACAAAGATCCCACGTACTTTCTTTTTACTCTTCCCACAGGCAGTGATTGGGGTGCAGACCTGCCAAGTGGGGATGACAATACATCTAAAAAAAATTAAAAGTTCTTGAAAAATACCCCAGGAATTTTCCTCTGACAAACCAAGTCCTTAGCCTGCCCCCAATTTCCTCTCATCAGTGATGCCTTGCCTTGACTCTTACAAGTGAAGGCTTCTCAAGCACCCTTGGATGCCATCAAATCCTGGATACTTGCAGGAGGAGTATTCAGTGACCCTGAGCTTGCACATCTTTCTTTGCCTTTTTTTTTTTTAAATCAAAGTGTACTGAAAAGAGCAGCTGACACGTGGTTGTGAATCTGAGTATTTGTGATTACTGGCAAACTTGTTTGGTCCTGGATTCTTAATATTTTAACCAACTGCAGCCTTTGGATTTTTTCCATGTATGAGTTGTAATTGATTCATGTGCTTCTCTGTCACCTTAGCAAACTTTTAATCCAAAGTCAAAGCTATTTTATTATGATTATGTTCAATCTTTGATACCTCCCAAGTGCTCAGAGCTCTCATGGGACAGAAGAGCTAAAACATCATTTTAAAACGTTCAAAAAATTGCTTAATAAAACAAACAACAACAATTGTTCATTTATCACAAAATATTTCTTTTAATCCACTGGTGTCCTGGAGGACAGGAAGAGGTTCCTGGAGGAGTGGTTGTCTTCACTGGACACAGCTCACATGAACTTTTTTAACTTTGCTCTGTTGAAAATATCCAACCCCATTCTAGCCAAGGTCAAAGCTCACAAATCCACTTATTTTCCACTTTCTCCTCTGCAGCAAACAGCATAAAAAAATGTCATTACTTCTATCTCTTTTGTAGCTTTGCCTTCTGGAAATAATATTAAAAAACTCCAACCCCCTACAGCTTTGCATTTTATCAGTTGTATTAGTCAAGGAGTTCATGACTCAAAGCCTTGCTCTAGTTGGCATTAAGGTTTCATGCCCATGTCTCCATGAGGCTAAAATCAAGCCCAAGGGAGGGATTAATGATGACCCAGCCTGGGGCAAATTAGGGACAGGTGAATGTTTTCTGCAATTGAATGAGGTCCTTAAGTTTGCAGCCCTGGGACAAGGATTTTCTAAGTGCCACCCCTTGGAGATGGCAGATGAAATTAATCCAAAAGATTTGCAAAGTTCCATATCAAAAGGGAAATCATTTGCAACATCGCTGGCAAAAATACCACTCAGCACTGAGCTTGGCATTGCTCAATAGGAACTGTCCTTGTGGGCCAGAGGAAATCTGGCAAGTTTTTTTTTCTTAGTTTTTTTTTAAAATTATTTATTGCATTTTATATTTGAATGAATTTGGAATTGGACTTTAAGCCTGGAGACTGCGTATTTACAGTATTTAAACCTCCAGGTCCTACACGCCAGATTGACTGTCACAGAAATGGGAACCTTCCCCTTCCCAAACCAGTTCAGCTGGAAAGATGTGATACTGAGCAAAGACACACTTGAAGCAAAGAAACCTTTTCCTAGTGAAGGTAAAAGTCACTTCTCAGCACTGGAGGAAATAGCAGCTTTTTAATAGGGTCTTACACTGGTATCAGGGTTTCAGATGAAGGTGGGGTGAGGATGGAAGGAAGGACACTGGACAACAGATTGAAGTGAACCATCCTGGAGAGTTTCAGGGATTCCTAGGCTTTGTCTTATGCAAATTTTTAAAAGCAAAAGTTATGCACAGACTGGAAGTTCTGCCTTCAGCGCGTGATTCAGACACACAGCCCATGAGAGGCTGCACTGCTTTAGAATCATAGAACCACAGAATGGTTTGGGATGGAAGGGACCTTAAAGATCATCTCATTCCAGCCCCCTGCCATGGACAGGGACACCTTCCACTAGACCAGGTTGCTCCAAGCCCCAAGCCTGGCCTTGGACACTTCCAGGGATGGGGCATCCACTGGGCAACCTGTGCCAGTGCCCCACCATCCTCACAGGGAAGAATTTCTCCCTAATATCCAATCTAAACCTACTCTCTTTTGCTGTGAAGCCATTCCCCCTTGTTCTGTCACTCCATCCCTTGTCCAAAGTCCCTCTGCAGCTCTCTTGGAGCCCCTTTAGGTGCTGGAAGGTTCTCTAAAGTCTCCCTGGAGCCTTCTCTTCTCCAGATTGAGCAACGCCAATTCTCTCAGCCTTTTCTCACAGGAGAGGTGTCCCATCCCCCTAATAATTTTCATGGCCCTCCTCTGGACCTGTTCCAACTAAAAGAAGAACATGGACATCCCGCTCACACCCATGGGGACAGCAGCTCTGTGTCCCCAAGCCATTCACCTTGACTACAGACATCTTTTGCAACACAATCCAGCCACAGCTGTAGTTCAGAGTTTGCTGCTCTCATAGCAGCAAGCCTGTCTTTAGAGCATGAAGCGCAATGTGTAACCATTCATGGCTCTCTGGTTGTCCTGTTCCACATCAGGACATTCCTGTGAGGAAAGGGACCTGCTTCACAGCCCCAGGGACTCTTCTCTTTGACCTGTAACTGCTGCTGCCTGGTAAGAGCTGAAGATCACGAACCCTTCTGCTTTATGGATGAGCAGATGTGCAGCCAGGATACACCTGTTTAAGCTACTGGATGTTCTGGGGGCTTTGCTGGAGCTGCACAGGAAACATCAGAAAGGAGGCAATACTAAAACCACATTAAAGGAAATCCTCTGCTTACTGAAATGTCAGCAGTGCAGTAAAGTTCCCCAAAGCTACACAGAGGTAGCTCCCACTGATGGACAGGTTATTGATACACTCAGGGGAGGAATACAGTGCCATTTCTGAAGTTGAGTCTGTATATACCCAGTATGATGGAATTTACATTCAATGGACAGAAGGGAGCTTTTATTTTTTTTTTTCCTTAAAAAAAAAAAAAAGAAAAGAAAAAAGAAAGAAAGATTGCTGCGTGTCTTTGAGCCAGATCCACCTAACCCATGCAGACAGGCCCTGAGTAGGACACTGTCCTGGAAAAATTGCAAAGATTCTTCCTAGACTTTTCCAGCCTTCCTCTTCACCATTTTTTAAACTCAGGCTCCAAACATCTTCCCGTCCTCCCCTCTCCCCCTTAGGTACACACTTTCTTCTGTATTTGACTGTGACAGGCATTATTTTTCAATATTCTCTTGCTTGGAATACAATGCTTTGGTTTTTTCAGGCTTTCCTCACTGGGCATGTTTTTTAAAGGAACTACTCAGTATCTTACAAAAGTAATTTTCTCCAAGATAAGGGTTTCTAAATGTGTTGTTTTCCCTGTAGGCACATAAATAGCAACACAGAGCACAACTTGTTAATACTAAACTTCCTTTCTGAAACTGTTCTATCCAGTGGTTCACCAGAGACCTTCCTAAGCCAGACATCCATCTGAAAAAAAAATTGCTCATGATTGGTAAGGCCTGAAATCCCAGAAAACCCCAAGAAAAAAGAAAATTTTCTGGCTAATAATGTTTCCTCACGAGACCAAGCTTATCTCTATTCTCTTAAACCACTGAAAAGGCACTAAATGAAGCCTGAACACTGAAGGGAGTATATTTGGAAGTGACTGGAGTAGGAAAAGAAGGGGTAATACCATTGTCTGGTCAAAAGAGTTTTTTATTAAGAGTTTCCACCTCTTAAAACATATGATGTACCTATTTAACCTTCACAGTTCTGGAGGTGTACTGAAATTTGTCATCTTTACACATAGTTTGCTGAATACTGAGTGTTATTTTGGTGATCATGACGTGGCTCCACTGGACTTGATTTCCAGAGGGATGTCATGACTCCCCAAGGCCCTTGATGTGAAATACAGAAGAGACCCCAGAATAGCAACAGCACTGCTTCCTACTGTCTAGTTTTGCTTGACTGATTTTCCCCTGTGTTCTTTTTCCAACTGAAAAGAGACTAATTAGTCTGTCTTTTGTGTGTGTATTCTTTGCACTCACTTAAGGAAGGAAATATCATCAGCTACAGCTTAATCAGCTCTTTCTCAGCTGCCCACTTCCCAAGTCTGGTTCTTATTTCTTAACTAATTAACCTTTAACCCACAGATAAAAGGGCTTATTGATTAATTTGTTTATTTGATTAGATGGGGTAAATGATTTCTGGGCCTGGTTTTGTAGTCTCTGTAAGACCTGTGGTGAAAAAAAGGAGAGATTAGTATTAGCATTCTAAGAAAAACCCCAGGTGATCGTCACAATCAAAAGGCCTCAGATCAGCAGCATTTCTCTACAGTGGAAAAGTGTCAGGCTGCTGACACTTCCAGAGCCCTGACCATGAGTCAGAGTGTCTCGATGGGCACAAAAGTGTTATTGATTGACTTTAGTCGTGCTGCATAATTCACCAGCACGAGCAGCATTAACGTGCATTGCTCCTGGACAGCACATCAGTTGTTGCAGCCAGTGCTTGTGGAACCTTAGATGTTGTTGTTTCGGAGCCTGAGGGCAGTTTTAGCCTTCCCAGGGTGAAGGACATGGGACAAGGATTTGCTGTGGCCCAGAGGAGGACGAGTGAACCATTAAATGGAAGTAATTGGAATGTTTATGGCCATAAACCCATGAAGTTAGGTTGGAATAAAAGCAGCAATTTTTGTGTATGGAGCACAAACTTTGCCTTGACAAAGCAGAATTAGATGATTGCTGGGATATCCTTTTTTTTTGTTATGTGCTCCCATGTTACACCATTTTGTCAAGACAGTTTCTTTCCTGAAGAAGACTTTAAGAAAAGCATCAGAGTCTACTACTGCAGCCCGGATTTATGGATTGAACTGAGATGTATATTAATGTATTTACATTAGTCTTCCCTATACAACCACTGGAGGAAGTCAGGCATCTCCAGAGCCTTTGTTCTTAGAAGAGCCAAATCAATCACTTACCTGAGGGTTTTTCAGTTGAGATTAAAAAAAAAAAAGGAGACCAGCTTCCAAATTTAGGCATCTAATTTTGGACCTGGAAATGTGACGGTGGAAAACACATCACTTTCCTTGTTGGCCTTTCAGAGTAACTCATCACTCTGTAACGAGTTTCATGGCTCCCTGCAGAGCATTCAGGTAGTTAAAGCTGAAGGCAGCTGAAAGAAGATAAAAGGTCTGGATGCTGGGAAGAAAAGAGAACAAAGTACTCAAAGCAGAGTATGAATGAAGGTATTCAGGTCCTAACTGCCTTTAAACTCACAAGTTCAACTCAAGAAAGTAATAAGAATGTCCCTGATTCACACTAACCTTTGAGTTGTCCTGGTTTTCCCTGATTTTCCCCAGAACTTGAGCAGGAGTCAAACAGAGTTCTGAAAGACAAAGTATAGATGTGGTATGTGACCTCCTGTTCCACCAGCTGTTTTCCAGCACACAATGTCAGAGTTACAATGCCACTGGTTAGGTAAGTCCTACCAGCAGACTAAATTAAAGCCCCGGGTAAGTAATAAATGGTGGCTTTAAGTCAGTAAGTAGAACTGGACTGAGCAGTATTTATTAAAAGTCTTCTTTATTCATCTTTGAGTTAAATTCTTCTCTAACTCCAGTGCTAAACTCCAAGTCTCACATATTTGTGAATATGTACGTAAAACATATTTACTTTAATATTTCTGGAGAGACTTCGAGGAGACTTCAAGAGAACCAGTGTTGTCTACAGAGGCAAACTCAGACCTGTGCCTCAGAATCTTCAGAGTTCTCATCACAGACACTTCATTTTCTCCTTCCAATCCATACCCTACATTATTGCCATGGAGGTGTTAATGTTTCTCATTTCTGCTCAGAAAAGTAGATGAAAAAAGAGAAGCTTTCACACCAACAAGAAGCCTTTTCACCCTGTATATAATCCATAACACATGAAAAGTAGGAAATAGTAGTGTGTCACTTTTTAGCAGTTCAGAGTTTAGGAAGTGGAGGAATTCCCTGAGTTTTTAAGCAATGTTAGTACTCTGCAGCCTGCTTCAAATGCCCATTCCTGAAAGCTGTGTTTTAAATAGGAAACAAAATTAATGATGTGCCAATAGTAAATGTATGCTGTGCCATGCAAAGGAGATCCCTAACTTCACACAGGATTGCTGACTCAGCCCATAGCAGCAGCAAAAGTAATTTAAAAAGAAGTTTAAGCTTCTTTTTAAACTTGGGATTTCTTTTGGAGCAGGAATGCAGCCTTTGGCAATTTCATAACCTGGTTCACTCATTTTCTTAAACCAAAGTTTGTAACTCAGTTTATTTTACAAGTTTTAAATTGTGATTTTTTTCCAACCATATGAGAGACTCACGCAGAAAAGGCTGCACAGATTATAAAAGACAAGAACAGATCTTTGCATAACAGTGAAACTCATTATTCCCAAGGGAAAAAAAAAAGCATTCAATCACATTTGCAAGAAGCATATGGAATAGGTGAGGTAGATTTTTAAATTCCTCGTGCACTAACAGTATGACTTTGGTCTTGTCTCTCCGTGGTCTTAAACAAAACCTTTCAGCAACATACTCTCAAATGGAGATTACAACAGGGTGAGAGGTCCTGAACACAAAATGCTAAAGAGGAGCAGTGTTTATTTGTGCATTTTCCCACTTAATTAGCAGATTTCCACAGCTACCACGTGCCCCCACGATCACCCCAAAGCTTCCCTGAATGGATAGACAATTAAGACAACTAATGAGTGCTGCAGTATGTGATGTTCTTATTTTAAGAAGGAGATCTGGGGTTAAGTGGAGGTCTGGAGAGAGTTTATGCACAGTGGAAGATGAAGTCAAGAGCTGATTTTTTTTTTATCAACCTGTGTCCCATTTGCAGCAATTTTAAGCTGTAGCTGCAGATGGGCAGCGTCCTTCTGTCCTGATGATTTTCCCAATGGATGTTCAGGTAGTACCCTCTGACCCAGCTGTGGGACAGTGCATCAGCAAGCACAGAAAGGACCACCAAGACAGTGCCATTGTATCCCTACAAAGAAGGGGTAGGACCTGTTAAACACTCATAGGTCTGCAGGGTGACACCAAACCTGCAGCCCTCAGGCCTCTGGGCAGGAATAGGTCAGTCTCCTCTGCAAAGAGACATCTCACAGAAGACCATGAGTACAGGTGACAGTCAGTGAGGTCACTGCAGCGTGTTTTCAGGAGTCCTGCAGTGTTCCATGTACAGGACATCTCCTCCTCCTGTTCTTAAAAGAGAACATACACATGTCTTTGCCACCACAGACAGGAACTCCAGACCAGAGCCATGAATTCAGTACCAGAGCAACTAAACTGATAGATTTGCTACAAGTCTTCAAATCTCCTCAAAATACCTTAAATCCCTCAATCCCATTTGATCTCAATCCCAAACCAGAAACATGATCTTGTTCAAGTGGATCAGCAATTTGTCTTTGTGATTCTGCCTAAATTTCACAGAATCCCAGAATGAGTAAGGTTGGAAGGGAGCACAGTGGGTCATCCCAGGGCACACGGCACAGGATTGCACCCAGAGAGTTCTGCAATATCTCCAGTGAGGGGGACTCCATACCTTCTCTCAACAGTCTGTTCCAGTGCTCAGAGTATAAGTTCTTCTTAATGTTCAGGTAGAACTTTCTGGGCATCAGTTCCTGCCTGTTTCTCTTGTGCCATTGCTGGGCCCCCTGAGCAGAGCCTGATCCATCCTCTGCCCCCTCCCTGCAGACCCTGACAGACATGGGGGAGGTCCCCTCTCAGTGTCTCCTCTGGAGGCTGAACAGCCCCAGCTCCCTCAGCCTTTCCTCAGAAGAGATGCTCCAGTCTCTTCATCATCTTCGTAGCCCTCCACTGGACCCACTCCAGGAGCTCCGTGTCTCTCTTATGCTCTTAAGAGTTTCCTTGCTCCCAAAAGGCTGTGGAATCAAGCATGATTTATGCTCTCATGAAGTGATGTGTCAGGGGGTCGTTCTCAGGGCTGTGTTGCTCTTGTAGACTTTGCTGTGAGCTTACGTGACAGACAGAAGAGATGTTGGCAGGTGACAGCATGAGATCTCTAAAATCTGTCAGCGAATTATACATTTTACCAGTCATTTTCCACTCTGAAGGATGTTCCGCATGTCTGTCTAATTATAGCAAAACTGTACAGATTGTGTCAAAACTGCCCACTATTATCCAAGCTGTGCCAGCTACGGCTGACAAAACATGCACATCTCCTAATTAAGAACATTTTAAAACTGACTTATTTAAATTAAGAAAAACCTCCCAACCTTCACTTTTTAACAAGTTACTCTGAGATTTTTGGAGGAGGAGGAGGAGAAGGAAAGCAAAAATATTTTAGATTCCTTCCCTCATTTCTTAACTCTGTAGAACACCAAAATAAATTGCAATGTGCAAACAAAATATCAGAAAGAAAGGCTTTGGCTTGACAGATTGCAGGGCACAGCATAAAATAAAACTGTGTTGTTCTGAAGATCTGAACTGCAGAATGTAAAATGCTTTAAATACTTTTTGTTATTCTCCAGATCTCCAAATGTTTGGACATCCCAGGTGATAGCTCAGTTCATTCATCCATTGATTCCATGAAGTTAATGGCATGTTTCTCTTGCTGAGCTCTTATGTAGGAGAGCAGAATGAACCTTTGGTAATGGTACAGGAGGCCTTCTAGCTTGATTTTCCCAAATTTCAGTCTGTGCTGGAGATAACCTGAATATAGGGAGCAATTCCACCTGGCTGCCTTTTCCACACAGTGCAGTTCACTGTCATTTTGTGCTTACAAGTGCACTTTGTGAGGTAGGAACTTCTTCAAGCACTTGCAGTTTTGTTTTTCCAACCCCAGTTTGGTAATCCTCACTTCCAATCAGCTCCAGTTTGATGGTGAAGAAGGACCAAATTCTGCACCTAAGAGGATTCATTTCAATCCCAGGTTACTCGTGTGTGTGTTCTAATTCACCAGGGCCGTGCCAACATTGTTGGCAAAAAATTAAACTGAGTGAAAAATGGAGCTCTCTGAAGAATTGAAGTGTAGGTTTCATGTCTAAGAACTGGTGGGAAGGCAAGGAAGGGAAGAGGCTTTTACTCACCTCAAAAAACAAAATAGAGCCACACTCGGGGTATGGGTGGGCATCAGTCAGTGAGTGGTGAGCAATTGCATTGTGTATGACTTATTTTATATATTCTAATTATTTTATCATTATTATGATTATGATTATGATTATGATTATGATTATGATTATTATTTTCTTCCTTTTCTGCCCATTACACTGTCTTAACCTCACCCTGCTGGGAAGGAGAGGGTGAGTGGCTACGTGGGGCTGAGTTTTAAGCTGGGGTTAAACCATGACAAACATCACCTGATGGGCTCATCCAAAGATTTTTCTTCCAAGAAAATGGTATTCGTTTCCAACTCTCCAGTAAAAAAGACATCAAATTCCATTTCTGGTTAAGATTTTCAGTGCTGAAGGAGATTAATATGGGCTTCAAATAAGCACTTGGCAGAAGGAGGTTTAGAGTGAAAATCTCGAGATTTAAGCCCATTGTCTTCCAGAGCTCTTTTCAACTAGAGAGAAAATACCAGTTTGAAATGTTTTGCTAAAAGGCCCTTGTTCAAATTCAGGCCTGTTAGTATCTCACTGGCTTCTGCAGTTTCATTTTTCAGCCCTTAAATACATGGAAATCCAAGTGCAGAGCACAAGAAACAGAGAAGCGCTACAGTAAATGATTATTGGGAAGGAAAGTAGAGCTCCAAGAAATATTTAAATTTAAAAAATTACAAAAATCAAAGTGTCCCATGATGCACAAGCAGAGTTGGGTATGAGTATTGCTCAGTGATGAGAAAATCTATTTTTTAAAGAAAAAAATCATGCGTGTATATATATATATATTTGTGATAACCCTATATTACTAGTTGAATTAAATTTGTTAAATCCTGAACTGAGTACTCTCTGAAAGTTTGTGATCAATGATGCTTTTTCATTATATTTTCCAGGCTCTTGATCTTAAAAACTGGATACGTCTAACAAGGAAATAATCTAGGAAGAACAAGGTTAAAGAAGGTAAATGTGTGGGGGGGGGAAAAACCCTATAAAAATTCAGTATCCTTTTGATAACATTTTGACATGGAAATTACTACTAAAGCACTTCAGAAACCTTGATGAAAACCACTTTGAAACAGAGCTGAAGAAATTTTCTATTTCTGAGGTGGATCAGAGTCCATCTTAATTAAAATGCCTGAAAACAGGACTTCATGAAAAAAACACCCTGTCTCGTTCAAAGACTGACTGGCACGTTGTTTTCATCATTTTTTTTCATTGTTATGAATAATGTGTTCAGTGAACCTGATGTTTGGAAAGATGGAGAATAGTTGTGAGATATCAAGGCTCTTTTTGTAAAACATGGTGATGTGTAGTCACAGACCAAGTGCCAGCAGAAGACCAAATGCTGCTATTTCATCATCTGTTTAATGAAACTTATCGATTCCCTGAAGATGACAACTGTTGTTGTCTAACCTGGCAAATTGCAAAACTGCTTTCTTCAGTGTCATTCTTTCTTCATACCTTAAATAATCAAGAAACTGCAGAATTAATTTTATGTGGTGTCAAACACTTGAAGAGAAATAAATGGAATTTCATTTCACTTCACATATTTAAGACATTCCTTCCTTGAAGAGCCATATCTCCTGTCCTCCTTGCCCCGCTGTTTTCAGGTGAAGATGCAATGTCAAGCTTTCCTCCAGTTTTATTTTATTTATTTAATTATTCTAAGAATTAAGTAGGCAATCTATTTTGGAGCTCATAGTATGTTGCCCACTAATTTCATGAGTGCACTGATTTTCAGCAGTTCTCAGTCTTGCACAGGGTAATGATTTTAGGATTCATATTGCAGATACTGGAAGATGATAAAGTCTTTTACCTATTACTCTAGGCAGTTTACTTTTGTCTGAAGGGAAAGAGCATGACCTAAAGTACTGAAATGAAATGTTTTATGGATTTTATCTCACTACCAAGCCATAAGTAGTTATGCAAATGCCTCCTTGAAGTATGGAATCCTGATACCTGGAGCTGGAGGGATTTCAAATGTTCAAAATGTCAAACATGGTTTTTCTTCTCATTTGCCCCTCGATGCACAACTCGCGGAGACAAATATTTCCTTTTGGGGTTGTGTGTCTCTTTTTCAGGCTCTGATCCACGCTGGTACATGCTAATTAAACTGGGAAGGTTTTCACAAGTGCTACTAATGAGCTTGTGGAGGAGGAGTTGTTTGCATGACAATTTGCCTTGCAAACTGCAGAAAAGAATTACAGCTTCTTTATTTCAGTTGTTCCTGAATTAGACAAGCAACTGGTCCTGTCAACTGAGCCTCTCACTTTTGATGTACACAGGAGCAGGAACAGCTGCTCCTTGGGGGATGAATATGAGCAGTCGGACTTCTTCCCCCGTTGTAGTCTCCCTGCTGGGAGCTACATGCAGGATTTTTAGGAAGGTGAGTGCTGCCTGACCTGATGATGTCCTGTCCCTAATGGCTATCATGGATAGAGTTGACATTCCCAGCAGGCTAGCATGGGTTGTATCACCTCAAAGTGACATAACTTGGGAACTACTGATCAAAATCCTGCTGCTGCTTCTTCTTATAACCATAGAATCACAGAATGGTTTGGGTTTGAAGGGACTTTAAAAACCATCCAGTTCCACTCCCCTGCCATGAGCAGGGACACCTTCCACCAGCCCAGGTTGCTCCAAGCCCCGTCCAACCTGACCTTGGACACTTCCAGGGGTGGGGCAGCCACAGCTTCTCTGGGCAACCTGTGCCGATCCTGAGAAAAATAAAAAATAGTCCTTCCCTACAATGAATAAAATTAATTCTTTTTTTTCCCCCATAGCTTCATAGCTCCTTCCACAAGCATAGGGAGGAAACCATCTCATCAGGATAATGTGTTATGGATTTGAGGGCCAGGGACACGCTGACTGTTCAGGATGGCAGTCCCTAAGGACTAAATAGATTTAAATTGACACTGTGGTAGGCACAATCCTTGTTGCAAAGAGATGACATCTAAGTAAAGATGACAGGCAGAGAAAAGAAAGGATAGACATTGCAAATGGAATAAAAAATGTAATAACAGCAGGTGTCACATTAGTTGGATGACTCCCCTTAGGAAGTGAGAGGACACTGAAAGCGAGGATAGGCTGAGACAGAGCTGAAGCCACAGACCAGCTCTGTAAGCATGACAGTGCCTGTACCAATTTTCCAATCAAGGGTTTAGTTTTCAGTGCTGAAGGAGTCTCTCAGGCTGAGAAGCTGAGACAATCAGGGGTTTGACAGAAGCCAGGGGTGTATCTGACTCGATCTGGCAAGCAGCTGTCCAAAGCTGTGTTCTGTGCTCACACGGTCTGAGCTGCAAGATCAGAACTGCCTTGTCAGCCGTCACACCAATTTACACTTAAAAGGTAATTTTTTAGCTCAGGGACCTCATATTCAATTGGTTTAATGTCAGTTTGGATCATCCTTTCCCATTATGTTCCCTTTCACATTGCCAATACCACCTGTGGTGCCGGTCATGGGTAATTGATCTCTCCTGTTTAAACCCCAGCAAGGTTGTTCCAGATTGCAGTGGTGAAACCTTGCAAAGCACGTGTGATCTCAGAGAGCAGGGAGGGTAGGATTTAGAGTAGGCAGTGCCACATCATGATAAAAGACATTGGCTTGCTGTGAAAATGCCTGCAGGTTTCTGCAGAATATTGCGCATTTCTTTGTGTCCTGTAAGATTGAATTCAAAGTCTCAATTTTAGAACCGAGTCCCTTGTTGAGAGTCTTTTCGGGCTCACTCATGCACAAGTACAGGTAGACACACAGATTACAAGCTTAGGGCTTCTAAATCTTGCTGAAAAACCTCAGCATGAAAAAGGACTCCGCTCCTGGTATTTTGGACAAACCCCCATTATTCAGCATGCTGAACAGGCTGTCTCTGGGAAAAATTGGGTTGCAGTCCTGGTTTTAAGATTTGCAGGATGCTACAGGAAATGCTGTATAAAAGAGTAGCTTAAAACCTGGCAAATATTTCAGAAGAGCATTCACAGGCTCCTCTGTGCTCACAGGCAATTGCCAGTTTATATCCCTTGCTGCCAGAGATCCCTGTGGTCATAATTGCTGGTTTTCAAGATCTGAGAATCCCAATGTCCTAATCTGTCCAGTGCCTTCATCCTATAATTATACTAATACAAAAGACTATTTTTTCGAAGTCATAATGAGAACCTGCAGACTACAGTGGTGGTTTTTTCCCAAGGTGTAAGATATGTGGGGGGACCCCTGGTGGCCTAGTGGTTAGCATGCAGGACTCTCACTGCTGCGACCACGGGTTCGAATCCCAAGTCCCCCGGGCAGATGGTAGCTCGTTAGCCCTGTGAGGCCATCCATCTATGAGAAGGTCACTCTAAACAAACCTACGTCCTGAGGACCTCACTGCCAATTGTCCAAGCTTGCTTGGCCCCGGCAGATGAACCTTAGGATTAAAGGGTGGGCTCAGTTCAGCGCAGGCTGAGTCTCACCTAAAAAATCCATTGCGCAGGCTGGAAAGGTAAAAAGACCTTTCCCCAAATCTTCGTTCGCGAAGATGGGCCATTATTATTATATTAAGATATGTGGGGAGGTGTCATGTAAAAATAGACTTTATACAAGTCTAGAATATGTGCAGTGGGTGCAGTTGACCCTTCTTCCTGCCCAGCAACATAGATGGAGGATTCTTCTATAATCTACTGAAAGTGTCATAAATGATGATGTTTTTAATTTATAAACCTATTTTTTTTCCCTTTTCAAAATTTACTTTTGCCTCAGTTAATGGAATGGTACTTCAAGCATGGGGGGGAACAGTGAGTTTGTGTAACCTGTTCTCATCAGGTATTGGTCACTGAGAAGTTGCTGAAGTTACCAAAGAAACAGCTCAGTGCCAGAAATCTCTGCTTAAATAACGAGAAAAAAATTAAAAAGTAGTGTCTGCAGATGGAATTAATTTGGTCTAACCTTTAATTTTTTTTCTTTCCAGACAGTCACATGTGAGCCAGACACCCGAGGCTCTCTTAAGTATTAAGGAAGAGAACCAGGCAATTTTAAATTGTGAATCATCAGACCTACTTTACACACCTGCATCAGGAGCTGACTCATCTCCCAGACTCATTTGAGTAAAATCACTTGATTCCCACCAGATGGTAAGGAATCCTGTAGTGATTAGCTCTGATGTAGAGGTTTGCACTGCACATGTTCACATATAGTCTGTGTCCTTCCTTCAGCAGGAGACTGATTGCAGAGCTGAGACTCCCACCATCCAAATGTTTGAGTTTTGTGGAAAGGGCTGAGGAGAAGACACTTGTGAGACCACTAAGGAGAAAAACCCACATTTTTTATATTTGACTCTTCTGTTCTCTTGTAAAGAAAACCTCTTTCTTCCAAAAATTAAGTGAAAGTTCCTCCATAGAAATAATCCTCTCCCTGCCGGGGAGTCAATTCATTTTTTTAGAAAATACTTTCAGTGGTTAATAATTGAAGTGTTGTCCTCGCTGGTAAACTTCGGTAGACAAAAACTCCCCAACTCAGAAAGGAAGAAGTACATTGTTTTCAGAATCTTCAGTCTGTGTCATATTATTTTTAAACAGTGCAAAAGACCTCGCTAGCCAATAGCAATTACTCTCCACTAATTAAGTTTACTCCAAGATTGTCAACTAGCTCTGCTGACAATCTACACTAAGCTTCTCCCATATTAGACATCAAAATCTGATTATGGGAAACTAATTTCCAGAAGAGCAATGGACCCTTGGTTCTTGAGACTCAGGTGTTATTTTTAGAAGGCTTAGAACTGAAATTTTGAGTGTTTTGGTGCACTTACACATTTTCTCAGCTTCATTGTTGACTTGAAGTCCACCTTCACAGAGAAAGAACACACCAGGAAAACAGGGAGATGGTTCTCACATCATGGACAACTCACATCATAAGGGTAAGGAAAATTATTGGCAAGACTGACTCAACACAGCTAATTTGGTTATTGTTCAGTTAATGAAATGATATCATGAACACAGCTTTAACAAAACCTTTTAACCAGTGTTATGTCTTCAATCATCTGTTCTGACTCAGTAAGTTTTTCTCCACTGCAACCGTGTAAGATGCTGACATCTCTAATTTCCTAGAAGTTTCTTTAACAAATGTCAGGAAGATAAACAGTTCTATCAAAATACTGATTAGACACGTTGATATCCCAGATGCCAGAAAAAATCTGAGAGTTGTTTCAAGTCCTTGGCATCTGTGACCAGAAATTTGGTGTGATAGCAGAATGTTCGCACATTTACTGCTGGTCTTCTCAATTCCAACTTCTCCAGACTTAAAAATCAACATAAAATCATATAATTATTTTTCCTCAGTTCCAGAAACACCTATGCTTTCCAAAATCATGATATCCCATCACAGAATCAGAGAATCACAGGATGGTTTGGGTTGGAAGGGACTTTAAAGCCCACCTTGTTCCAACCCCCTGCCATGGGAAGGGACACCTTCCATTATCCCAGGTTGCTCAGAGCTCCATCCAACCTGGCCTTGAACACTGAATCTGGTCCCTAAACTCTCCCATTAAAGTCTAGGCAGAAATTTGAGGGGTTGGCACACCCTGTGATCATAATTGATTTGTCAAAAAAAAAAGCCAACCCAAACCATTCCGTGATTCTATGATTAAAAATTAGCTCAAAATGCTGAAGGTTTTGTGAGGGAAAAGAGAGAGCTACACCCAGAAAAAAAAGTGCTGGAGATGGCAGGTAGTAGGAAGCTATAAAACTTGGCAAGTGCCACACATGTTCTAAAAAGCACAGGTTGCCTGTCAGAGTCCTTTTTGCATTTGGAACATTTAATTTTCCAGTGCTGGACTGAGTTGTGGAGGAACTGGTGAATTTGTCCGAGGAGATGTGTGTGCACAGGGACGAGGGAGAAGCTGTTATTGTCTGATGAAACAGATCTTATTCCATGTGCTGAAGAAACAGAAGTCTGGAATTACATGAGAGAGTCTAAAGCTTTGGAAATCGGACGAACTAGAAAAATTCACAGATGGACTTTCAAAAGTGATTTTCATAGAGAGCACATGGAATAAATGCAGCCACTGCTCAGCTCTGTGTGATTCCTTTAGTCCTGACCTTTGGATCTGGTTTACGAATAGTGACGCCAACGAGGAGCATCGTGCAGTCAAGAGTCACCAGAAAACAGTGTCCACTGGTGAGAAAGGATGTTTGGTGCTGGGATACCAGGGCTTTTTTTTCCAGCAGATAATGCCATTATACCTGGGGTTGTGCAGCTCTTGAAGTTATTCATCTTCCTCTTCCATTTGTGTGTACGAGCACTTAGGAGAATTAACGATGTTATTTCCCGTAATAAGCTGTAAGTCTGAGTATTGCTCTGACTTAATCATACTTGTGTGTTGCCTGTATGTTTGTTCTTTTTTTTTTGAGGGTGCAGGGGCTTTGAAAAGCCTTAATAAAAGAAACCAAAGCCTCTGATGAGTCACAGCTGATTAGTCATAGGTGGGATTCGCTTCTGAGGGTTGGTTGCCCTCTCGCAGACCTGCCCTTCAAAATTCCCAGCAGTTGTCAACCTTTCTCCCACGCTGCCCTCAAGAGTAGGAAGAACTCTGTAAATATCCACACAGTTTCCTTGTTGTCCTCTAAATTCAGCTCTCAAAATGTGTAGAGAAGGAAACAAACTCAACAGGGCGAGTCCATTGTGTCACTACAGTTTTATAGCTGAAAAAAGTATAAATTTTCTTACGCTGTTCCCGTTGATTATTTTACAACATATTCTGCTTTGTTTTAAGTAAGATTTCTGGGACAAGGACTGTCATATATGCTGAAATTTTGTATACTGCCCAGCAAAACTGTGCCTAAGGTTTATCTTAGACATAAATAGCACAAGGCAAAGCATTGCATTGTCATGTTGTGAGCATATGTGAAGAGTACAGGCTTTAATTAAATCTGGATTATGTATAGGAGCTATATCAAACCTTACACTAGATGAAGAATAACCCTTCTTCCCTTGAGAGTGACCTTACAGCTGCTTGAAATTGAGCAAAGGATTCTGAGCTCAAATAGTGGTTCAAAAGGATATAATTGATTGAAAAACTATCTGCACATACTCCAAGAAAGAAGGTGTTGCCAGTGTTGTCAGCAGTGGCCAGAGGGGTTGGACCAGAGACAGCTGGGCCACTGAGTCAAATAAGCCTTTTCACAGTGTCTTCAAATAAGGCTCTTTCTCCTTAAATTTCATTCTAAACTTAAAATTGAGAAAGTTTGCCAGCACCTTCTTAAATAGGGACCTAAACTTTGATAGGGATGGAGATGCTTTCAGCTGAAGGATCAGGTAAATTACTTGGACACAAGCCCACATCTAGTTTGACTAAACAAATCAACATTTTTTTTAATGTGAAAATCACAAAAATACTGACCCCAGTTGCCATAAAAAATAGCTTATTCATACCAAAAAGACATGGCCATACATCCTTCCTTATACTACTGCTACATTCCTACCAAGGAGACCAAAGATTCCCTTCTGGTTCCCAATTGTTGCAAAGGGCTCTCTCGAAGGAGGGCACATGTAATGACCCAGAACTGAAGGTGGCCATGGACTCCTCAATACCGCAAATCAAAGAGGGTCCTGAAGATAAAAAAAACCCTGAACTCTGATTTCATAATAAAATCACTGAGCTGTTGTTGGCATACAAGTGCTCTAAAGTCCAGCAACCAAAGTTGAAATCATAAACACATCTACTGACATCTGATTTGATTTCCTCCAAGAGCTTGTCCTGATGAGAGTTAGAAAAAAAAAATCAAAATTTTTTTTAATGTGCTGAGATTAAAACAAAAATCAGCTGAGACAGTGCACAATAAATGCCTTTACCTCTAAGTTTCTTCATTATCAGATGAAAAAATTTATGAAATAGATTTAAAATTCAGAGAAAGCAATAACATTTCAGGGCCTAAAATTATTTTCTACAGAATTCAGGAAGCAAATCTATAATTACAGCAAATTATGGGAGAAATGGGTAAAAATTCAGGACAGAGGCATCTTAAAAAATTTCTATTAAGAGGACCCTTAAAGCAGTGTTAGCACATTTAGTCAATATATTCTGATCACAGTCATGATTCCTAACAGCATTAAAGGATATTAATCCCCTAGAAAAAAGGTGATGAAAAAAATAAAATACATTAATAACTAGAGGCCAATCACCACTAAATAAATAGTGCTGCAAATAGCTGTGTGGATCCTTTCCATTAGGTTGGCAGAGACATGCCCCATTAACTTTTGACAAGGAGGGATTATACTGCTCTCCAGCTGCTCAGAAAAAAAAAGATTTTGCAGCTCACTATGCAACATGCCAAGAAAAACCCAAAAGCCTTGGGTGGTGTGGTTTTCGACTTATTAATGTATGAATTGTCTCTCCTGGCTGTTAGAAGGGAAAGTTTTTGACCAACACATAATCAATGTCATTGAAAGTGCCTATCAAAGTGGCATAATTGATCTAGAATGGTGAAAAGAGGGGAAATGGGGTATTAGAAGTGACCCCATCTCAAAGTGGAGGTCAGGTAAGGAGACCCGGTATCAGTATTTTTTTGATCTGCAATTTTTAACAAGGAAATGGTGGCAGTGGCTGTCAGTAAGGAAGGTCACTGCTGTGGAAATCTCAGATTATTTGGTTCGATTGAGCTTATCATTTGAAGGCTTGAATTACATCCTCCTGCTCCTTGGCTGGCCCTAAGACCCACGTTAAAAGAGCTACAGGTTTTACATTAAACACACAACTCGTTTACAGCCAGTGACTGGGAGGTGTAGAAGGTGGGCCCTGGAGAGCTCCAAAAGTCTGGAAAATACCTGAAATTCTGGTTGATCCTGAGCTGAAACGAGAAGACTTGGGAAAAAAAAATTGAGACCTGCTTGACAAAAGTCTCTTGAAAGAGAGGTGCTCTTGAAATGGCTGGGGAAGCTCCTGCTGGTTCGTGGGGTCACAAGCCCAAGACTCACCCACCCAGCTGATCATTCACGTGCAAAGGACACTTCACTCTCATCACCAGTGAGAAAAAAGCAATAAAGACACCACCTCCTTGCTTGAACACAAAACAATTTCCATGTGCCAGTACCAGAGATGGAGACCTGTGAGTGATGAGATCTAAATTTACTCTGCTCACATGTGCCAGCCCCCTCTGGTGATTCTGTGATCCACCAGACTTCTTGGGGGAGAGATGGGATTCCACAAAAAATATGGAGAAGCTATTTATGACTGCTGGACACACAGGGAAGGAGAGATATGTTATTTCTATTTGCCAAAGCATTACTAGAAACTTCTAAACCACCAGTGTGTGCAAGCAGGTCTTTTGACTCGAAACAGTTTTCCCAAGGCCTGTAAATAAAGAAATACTTCAAACAATGAAATAAACTATGAAGATGAGGCTTCAAAATGGGACATTTTGAAAATTGTCCAATTAGCATTGACTGGATCGTGAACTGTGCCACTTGAGAGGCACTTGCTGATAGTCCTTTAACTTTAGGTAACATATATCCCACCAGAGATTTTTGGAGCCAGAACAAAAACAATACTGGAATGATTCACAGGCAGCAGCTTTCACACCTGTCGTGTTTTAAGCATCTGCCAAGTTGTGAGGGAGGCCTGTATTAAAACAACAACAAAGTGTGCACCGAGAAACCAAGGAATACGTGTGGGCAGACTGTGGGAACCTTCATCTCAAGGATGAACACGAAGAACTCAAAACTTGGCTTGATATTTGCGAGGGAAAAACCGATCCACTTTTTGCTTTGAGAGGAAACGTACTGCAATCAGGGATGCTCATTACATGTGTGAAATGCAATGTCGTGGAGAGGGAGTATATGCATTAAAATAAGCTAAATTCTATTTCCTTTTAAACCACCAATTTTAATACCTTTAGTTACATAATTATTACTTGATTCCACTGTAAGTCACATTTAAGACTTTTTTTTTAACTTTGCTTTTTTTCATCTTAATATCTTGCGTTTCTAAGCGCACTTAACTTCCCTTTCCTGTTTTTATTTTGCTTAATTTTGGAATTTAACACATCCTTATTATTTTTTACTGCTTTTCTAAATGCTGTTTATACTTTCAGCCTTAGTGCCATCACAATTTTTTTTGTCTTAGAGAATTAATGAAATTTAGTGAGTTATTCTTGTTGTTTTAGGTTTCAATCAAAAAAGATTAGATCATTAGACAATGTTATTGATGCCCAACACAGCTACAACACAACTAGGGAGAAGCAGTCCTGGAAATCTTGTCACAGCTGAAGGCAAAGTCAAGGTGGGTCTGGATGTTTGTGACTCAATTTTGGTAGAAATTAGTTCCTTTAGTTTTTAAAAAACAACAGTAAGGGGCCAATCAAGAAAGCACACTGAGTACAAATTGACTTTTGCAGTTGA
Organism: Neopelma chrysocephalum; assembly: GCF_003984885.1. Taxonomy (NCBI): domain Eukaryota; kingdom Metazoa; phylum Chordata; class Aves; order Passeriformes; family Pipridae; genus Neopelma; species Neopelma chrysocephalum. The sequence continues at coordinate 100,818 of NW_020898044.1, forward strand.
TGTTTTCTTCTTACTCAAGAGAACTTTGCATCAATCTGTTTCACCTTTCCAACCTCTATACAGGTTGGATGTGAAGTGGCTCTTTTCTCCCTCAACACTTTCCCCAGAAAGGAAGGGCTCAGACCTTTTAGAACTTTTTCACAGTTATTCCTTAACATCAATTCAAAACAGGCACATTCTGAGCCTGGATTTTTACAGCTTTACTTCCACTGAATTGCTTTATTTTCTGTGAGCAACAGTTACAGCAAGAAAGAAAAGACAACCCAGAATGTGTTCAAGAATAGCAGAGAAGTGAAGGAAATTCGTTTTAGTACTTCCTGTGACACAAAAGAAGCAACTAGAGATGGAAATATAAGCCATATATCTCAACAGGAGATCCATCAGCCACCTTCCTTCTGTTTCTGTCTCTTTTTTAAACTGAAAGCCCAGATGACACTTTACCTGAACCATCAGGGAAAGGTCAATAAGTAACAGCCCTGAGACAGGATGGCTGCTCAAAGAACCCTTGGAATTGTTAGTATTTATTCCCAGTTACTTTGACCACAGAAAATGCAGAGGAAACTTGTTTAGATCAATATCCATGAAAGCAAAATTGGTTTGGAGCTGTTGGAGTCTTGTTCTGGGATTGCCTCTTCCTTCACTTACTGAAGGTTTTAAACCCACACACGGGAGGATCGAACAGTGTGAGAGGTTTGAGTGGAGAAAAACCATCAAATTTGCAAAAAAACTCTTCAGGGCTTTATGGTTGGACCATGGGAAGTGTATTACAGGATCACAGAATCACAGAATCACAGGGTGGTTTTGGTTGGAAGGGACTTAAAGATCATCCAGTCACAAGCCCCTGCCTTGATCAGGGGCATCTTCTACTATCCCAGGTTGCTCCAAGCCCCATCCAGCCTGGCCTTGGACACTTCCAGGGATACAGGGGCAGCCACAGCTTCTCTGGGAAACCTGTGCCAGGGCCTCACCACCCTCACTATCAGGAGGAGTATATCATGTGTTTGCCAATGCCAGCAGAACAGGTATTGAAGATCCACAAGTTTCCATTCTGGTCTGTGTTTCTGTCTAAAAACCACCTTTCCTGACCCAACAGAACTCTATGTGGACTTTTAAGTATTATATGCACTGATCTCCTTAATCTGCAGAGTGAACTGAGAGAAAACTCACCTTCCGTGGTCAGCTCCATGAGATATAAAATAAGTGACATGATTTTTTAAAAACAATTGTTCTAGAATGGATGTTTGTGTAATGCTACATTTAAGCGTGGACTGCAACTGAAAATGCAGGAACAATCTGCTGGATTTTAGCAGTTCACTCCAGATCAAGATAAATCAAGGCAAACTGGAGGAGGCTTTTAGAAGGGCTGGTAGGAGGGAGAGGAATGGAAATCCCACCATGGGAAGAAACAAAGACAATTTTGTTTATCAAGTCTACGAAAGTGATGAGCTGAATGGAAGATCTGATTGCCATGCATAAATGCTTTGGGGCAGAATTGAAATCACTAATGAAATTAAGACAGGGTAGGAACAAGAACAAACATGACCAGTAATATATTTAGGTTGGAAATTAGAAGGATTTTTGTCATTTCAGAGCAATGCAGTTCTGGAACAGCAACCCATTAGGACTTGCAAAAGCAATTAGTTTGCAAAAGATAATAAACTAGTAGGTCTCACAGATCCCACAAGAATTGTGGAAGACAGACATAACATTCGGAATGATCTGAGGAAATTAACGATATGGCCTGAAACAAATAGGATGCTGCTCAATGCAGGGAATTAAAAGATTCTGCTGATAACTGGGAATAATCAACGGCATGGAAACAAGATGAAAAATTCCTTGCTACAAAGTTCTGTAGGAAACATACATGGAAAGAAGAATGGGTAAGAGAGAGTCAGCCTTACCAGGAGAACACACACTTCTTACCACGACACCCACAACATCGCTGTCAGTGTAAGGTGTGTGGAGAAACGCATCCTGCTTTTCCCAAGCACTGGGAATATCCCAGTCACCTCTCCAGGCACTCCAACCACAGAAACACATGGATGGTTCAAAGACTAAAATAAGGCAATAAGAATGGTGAGAGTTTTGGAAAAGAGAGCTTCTAAATGAAAATCCAGAGGGACACGCTGCAGTTTAGCTTTAGGGAAAACAGCATTGCTTCAAATAAATGGAGTCAATGGAGGTTTGGGGGGAAAAAAAAAAGGATTAATTTTTTTTCTCTTATTATTAAGTTAGGCATTCTGCCTAATTTAATTTATCGGAGTCTTGTGCCAAGCAAATATTTTAGAAACTCTCAAAACAAAGTTGCAGTGTTTCCTAACCAAATTATAAACCTGATGTGCATATTTCATCGACTTTGTTCATGAAGTGAGACAAACTGAAATTGTCAAGTCTGAAGTAATGTCTCAAACTTTATACATATCAAAAAATGGCATAAAAGTAACAACTAATAAGTTCCCTGAAACTGAACAGGCATTGCTAATGAAAATATGTGTGGGTATTGATTATGCAACAAAACAAAAATAAAATATTTCCCTGTTTCTCAGGCTGGTCTACAAATAGAAGCAGCCCTGGAGCTCTTATGGATATTTCTGCACAGAACAAGCAGTTATCTAGATTTTTCTGTCAAATCTAATTAATAATATCATGTCATGTACTTTAGAATTTCAGTGGCATGATTACTAACTACCACAAGGCAAAACATGTGCAATTGATCTTTTAAGTTCCTATGCTAATTGCAAACCTGCCACTTGAGGGTGTTCTAAATATTGATTTCTAGTGTAATATCTCATTCAGCTTTTCCATATGGACATTTCAGCTTTGCTCATTATCGTGCTATTTGAGTCTATGAGGACATAAACTTATCTGAGAAGATATGAGACAGTTAGGAAGGGAATTGGGCACTGAAATAACACTACCAAAAAAAAAAAAAAAAGCCAGTGTAATGTATGATTTTCTGAGAATGGGAAAGCCTGGCAGTTAATTAATCACTGATAATAGAGGCAAATTTGAAGTTAGAAATAGGGGAGGAGATGTGGTGGCCTCCAGGGTACCTCTGACACTATGGAAAGCACCAGGATTTGTGTCCCAGTTGGCATTAGGGAGGACAGAGCTCCTGACTTTAGTTCATTGCTCTGCCCAGTGGGAAAGCAGCAGAGGTGATTCGAGGAGAGGAAAAATTCAGCCCAACCTCTGCAAATGGATATGTATTCAGAATAGCAAGAGGACTGAGAGATAATAGGATTAGAATGACTCAGAATGGTAGAGCTTGTTAAAACTTTATATTCCACCCACATGTAGGGGCAAGCCAGGTCTTTCACTGGGGGGCCAGAACTCTTGTATTATTAGAGATAAAATATCATTTCTGTGTGTTTTCTGCAAAACTTTCAGGATTTGGGTCAAGATGCTCAAAAGAAAAGAAAAAAAAAGTGAAGTTTTCAGGATCATGTTTGTTTCTCCTTTTTTTTTTTCCCCTATATGTTTTTTCCACTTCTTGGAAAGCATCTTTGCCAGCCTGTGCAGATATGCCCAAAGTTTTAAGAAGGTGGATGAGGAGAGTCCATCCCAGTTTGCATTTGAGTCTGACCAGGGCACAGTTCAGTGCAGAACAGAGGTTTGGCTGTAAGGAACATACACCAGTTAGAAAGGACACGCTAAGGCCAGGAAGTACCTTCATGTGGCCCTAAAAAAGCTAAAAAATACAACCAGAAACATTCACTTTTGCACGGTAAGCCCAGTCCTTTGTATTTGAATATTTTTCAGCAAGAGAGTTTAGACTTGAAATCCTCTTCACAGGTGCAGTCTGTCATAATCCACGAAGTTTTTTTTCCCAAACATTGTTCCACCCTTGGTGTTCAAATGATTGGAGTTGCATTTGAAGTGGACAGAAAACTGGAATCTTCCTCGGATTTTGAAGCACTTGGTATTTCCAAAATTAGAATTAAAACTGGAAAAGGGTGGGCATTGCAGATTCTACAGTCTGAAAAATTACAGTTTAAACTGTTTTTGGTTTTTTTTCTACAGCAGTGAGATCAGTGTTGCCATTTGAAGGTTCTTTTTCAAGTCCTCAATGTTTCGTAACAGATTTCTCCACACAAGGTGCAACTGTAGGCAGTTCTCCCCACCAGGGGAGAAGGGCATCATCCCATATGTGGGTAAGGAAGGGGAACACAGGAGGACTAGGAAGGAGAAGAATACAGTGCTCCTGGAAAACAGCTCCTGAGAGGCAGCAATCCCCAAAAGATTGCTGATGAATCTTCAACCACCTTGCAACAAAGATCAGCTGATCATTTCAAACTGAAATATTTCGGTGTCAGTCACGTTGACCTGAAAAGCACAGTTTTAATATTCATTTTAGAACTGCGAAATTTTGATTAGAAAAGTGAACATTTTCAGCAAAAGCGCGTTTTTCATTATGTGACACTGGGAGGGAAAAATCCTAAAACCCGAGGAAAATCCCTTGTCAAATCTTTCACCTTCTAACTTAAAAATTGACTGGGATGAATCTTCCAGTATTAGTTCTTGTCAAACTTTCCTCCTGCCATAAGAGGAGAAAATATAGCTGCAAGCATTCACCCTAAGGCTCCCCAGGAATGCCTGCCTGGTTTTCTCTTAGGATGTGGAAAAGGAAGAGAAATGACAACTCACTTCAGGAGATATTTTTTTATGCACCTCATCTCTCACCTGTGAAAATAGAGGGGTTGGGATCTAAATGGCAGGGTTTTTTTCTTTCCTCTTCTTTCTGGTTCATGTACTTTTGGGTTGGTTTTCCTTTTGTTTGTTTTGCTGGGTTTTTTTTTAGGAAGGAATGGGTCATAGAGCACAAAAAATATTCCAAGTGTATTATTCTCAGAATATTCAGTCCTTGAGTCTGTGATCTTTTCCTTGCTGAGGGCTATGGAGGCCTTTCAAACATACTTGGTGGGTCTCAAACACACAATTTAGTGTTATTTGTAATAAAGAGGAAAAATTCACATGGCTGCAGGCTATAAGAAATGAAGTCTTAGATTTATCTGGACTCCTCAACATGTTGATTCATAACTGGAGTTTCCTAAAAAGGGCACTGTGCTAATGGCACTTGTGCACTAAATGCTTTAATGGGGATTTTATGGCACTATTAAATTTAATGAGACGCTCCTCTATAAAATAAATATATAAGCTGGAAAACAAATAAATCCTCGGTTTTAGAACAGGCTTTGATTTCAGCTCAAGTGCTTAAGATTTTGGGTTGAAGACTGAATTGATACCGAAAAAATCCACCACCTTTCAAATCTAGCAGGTGTTTTTAAATCAAACAACACAGGAGTTAATATAAAAGGTTCCAAAATTTAATTGTTATATACTGTTATTTGACCTTTTTATTTATGGTAGGAACATTTAGGATCTAATTTTGGTAAAAATCTTTGATAGTCTATCCCTGCACCCTTCCAACACCAGCTACGGATGGGTAGACATGAGTGATATGTGAACTGATTTTCTGGAATAAACTTCTTTTATCCAGTCTTTATTCCTTCATGGTTTTGGTGGTGTATTGTAGAGCTTAGAGAGGAAAAAGGAAATCATACAGGAAATATTAACTTGAGTCAAACATGACTCCAAAGCAGAGCAGCAGCCACTGCCCACAGATTACCACTGACCCTGAACAAGCAAATTGATGAAGAAATAAGGTAAAGATGGAGCTTCATGGCTTCATTTTAGTTGAAGCTTCATTTATATTCCAACCTAAAGGATTGATTATAGAAAGGAGATGCAACTCTAGTATGTAACATGCTCCAGAGGGTGTTTATGAGGAGTGCATAATACTTGTCTATTTATAGCAGTCTATGTCAAACCTGCTGTGATATTTAACAATGTCAAAGAAAACCATCTGATATTCACTGTAGAAAAATGTCTGGTTTCCCAGTTCACCAAACTCACTTTCAAAAAGGTCATGTAAGGTGATTAATCATTTTTTAGGACTTTCTTACCCTAAGAAAGGAATAACATTTCTCACCAGTTGCCTTTCAGTTCTTGCCTAAAGTGCTCTCAGATCACTGAGATACAAGCACACTGCTGTATTATTATTTATACCTTTCTTACACCCTTTAATTTCAGTTCAAACATCTCACACATTGTGTCTTCAGGAGCCTGAGTCATCTTTGCAGCTGCCTCCAAGATTTATACCTTTTCTGACACTAACAGCCCAATTTTGCCTCCATGAGAAATAAGACTTACACAGAAACCAGTCTCCAAAAACTTATCTCATCTCTTGTTTTAGACACATTGGGCTTTCAGAATCTTTTCTCATCCTGCCTTCAAGACACTATTTTGTACAGATACTTAAGAAATATGATACATTTTGTACAGATACTTAAGAAATCAGTAAAAACTATTCTTAAAAACCCATGGATCATGGGAGGGTAACGAATTAAAGAGAATGAGAAGGACATGCTTTAAAAAGAGAATCAGAAATACCTCTCTCAAAGTCCCTAAGCTTCTGTTTCTGGAAATAGTGGAATTAAATTATTAAACTTTTCATAAGCACGTCATAGTAAGGAGATAAAAATATGGTCACTATGGAACTGCCAGGAAGAAATTATGTTAAAGCAACCTAGTTTCCCTCTCTAACTGATAATTTAGCCTACGTAAATGGAGAGAAAGAAGAGGAAGCAGGAAGGTCTTAAAAGTTTCATACTGGTATGATGTTCTCAAAAAAAATTAGGGAATATGGCCTATATTTTATACATAAATCAAAAAATCACCAGCTAAAAACTTGGAGCAGAAGAAAAGTGCATCCTTTCAGTTAACTGCAAATGGGAGGATGTTTTGGGTAGAAACCCCACAGAATCTGTTTTGAACCTGGCTCAATTTAATATTTTCATTTGTGACTTGATTATGGAGATACAAAGTGATCTGACAGCATTTGTAGATAATGGGATAGGAAAAAAAACCCTGAAAATACTCTGGAAAACAGAACAGGAATTTTAGGTCTCCTTGGTTACTTTGACAGAAGTTCTGAAATCCTTATGCAATTGAAGAAAATACAAAGTGGTATTAAAATGAAGCAAGGGGAATCCTGCATAAATAAAGGGCCTTTAGAGGTGTCCTCTTCCCAGTACATTGAGGCTGAACAAAGTAAAATCATCAAGGATCCTCATGGAAAAAATTGAATTCCAGTCTGGACTATGTTAGTATAAGGTCACTACTATTATGTATTTGTGGAGCAATGCCCTCAGCTGAAATACTTTCCTTCAGATTTGGGCACTGTGATTTCAAATCTAGTCACACTTGAGAGAGTTCAGAGAACTGTGCTAAAAATGAGAAGAATTTTAAGAGCATGACTTGTGGAGAAAGGTTTGGAAAAACTCACTTTGTTTAGTCTAGAAAAGAGGGGATTGAGAGGAGAGTTTCATGCTCTTGATATACGAGGTGCTGTTATAGGGATGAGAGTTCTCAACGTTCCCCAGGAGAAAGGGGGTGAGAGCAAACCAGTGTAATCAGCAAAGGCTGAGGTGGTAAGAGGAGCAGAATACAAAAGTACAGTGGTAGCAAAGTAACTGCAACAGAGAGGAGGGTCAGAGTATCTCCTGTACTGGAGAGTTTAAAAGACTTGGCCAACACATTGGAAACAGATTAATCTCTTCTTGTTTCTGCCTCAGAGGTGACAGCAGGCCTAGAAGACCACCTGATGTTCCCCGTGCTTGGAAAACAAGAGGCATGGGAACAGCAAGCAGGTGCTGGATGTCCTTGTCGTGTCCTCATGGGCTGATGTTATCAGGGAGCTGAGCTGAGACCTCGGAGCACAGCACAAGCACTACTCCATCGGGCTGAAAACATCCCAAAGGTTTCTGTTGTTCTGGAGTCAGCTGTTCCAAGAAGGCAGTTCTGAATTTTTAGCACTCACCCAGGCTCTCCATTTAACATTTCCTTTGAAAGGAGGGTGCACTCTCCCATGCCGTGGAAGGCAAAATGTCACCCAGGGCCACCCTGATCAGCACAGACCTGGCTGGCTTTTGAAAACCCACATGTGCTCAACTGGGTATTTTCCCTCTCGTACTTGTAGCAAGAGCTCAAATGTCTAAGATGAAAAAGGGACCATATCTATTTCTGTTGTTATAAAGTCAGGCACATTAACACTTCCAGAAATTATGTTGCTCTTTTTTTCCCTGACATTGATCTGCTTGAAACGGAGCAAAATATTTAATGTGAGTCGAACCATTCACTCAGTAGTTTTAGTTCTTGAAACATTGTCCTTTCTTGCTGCATGTTCAACATCAGCCCATGGATTTTTTTTTCCCTAAGAATATTTCTGGGGAACCCAATATCTGATCATTTAAAATGTGTAATCAACATCCAACAAATTGGTGCTTCAAGAACCCTGAAAGATATTTGCAAATGCTTGATCTTATTCTGTTTAGTGCAGCTTTTATGTAACATTTCTTATTTACATAAGAAATCCTAAATTTAAGAAAGGAGAAGTGACAGGAATGCAAGCCAAGCATTCAGTGGAGGTTTTATTGGGAAGATTCTTCTGTAATGAAACCTTTGCTCAGATATCCCCGTTCTGTACAGGCAGATTTCACTGCTTGACTGAAACAGCAGGAACTAAGGCATGTCAAAATCCTGAAATCACTGTGCTTAGGGCAGAGCCAACGTGCTTTTACTTCATATCTCTGCAAACTCCTTCTGGCAAACTCTCTGAGGGTGATGTCTAGTAGAGAAACAGAAAATGATCCAGACATGGCTAAATCATGTTTGGGATGACACAGGAAAAAAACCCCAGAACAATCTGTTTTCTCCTTGCGATTCAAAACTACGTGTAAATATTGCTGATTTCCCATACTGAAATTGCCTCTGGAACTTGCTGCTGTAGAGCTCTACTGGGGCTGTTCCTGACCCTTTCACTTTTCCAGCCATGGGAGCAATTGCAGTATTTTGTGGTTCACAAGAAGCTGCTGCCCCTCAAGGCTCAGGAGACAACTTCCCACATTTAGTCTTGCCAGCTCAGCCCCTGCACCAAGAAGAAAATCACCATCGTTTTAGCAGTGCCTTTGCAAGTCCTTATTTTTCTTTGATATTTTGGCTTTTTTTTTTCTGAAGGAGGACCGTGCTGCTGGCTAGCAAATAAGGGCTTTGGGGTTTGAAAATGGCTCACGTAGACTGTTACCACTCTGTCATCTAATGCAGGGGTCAGAAAAAGCTCAACAGCCACTGATGGAGGTGGATGACGCGGAGTGGGAGCTGAGACATCTGATTAAGATTCAGCTGGAGCAAAAAAAGGAGATGCTGCACCGAATCATGATGTCAAAGGTAGGCTGACGAGAAGTGAGAAGCATCTAAACTTTGAAATGCAGTATCTCCTGACCCTGTTGGATTCCTACCAGCAAATTTTTAATTTAGAAAGAAAACTATGGTTGGATGCGTGTGTTTGAAAGGCTGTCAAATCCTTTAGTGTCAGTGGCTCTGCAGCAGCCTGTCAATCATGATGACCTTGTGTTTTGAATTGCTTGGAATTTCTTTTCCAGTAACAGGAACATTTTCTCTGGTTTTAAAGCTCGAGATGCACAGAGGAGTCTGTTATGAAGAAGGACGAGTTCCTTCTGCCAAAGAACAGTTGCGTTGTCACATTTTGCCTGGGACTCAGGAGAAGGGGGTGGAAAGCCACAGCAAATTTAGTTATACAGATCAAACTGAATAAATGCAATTATTAGGATGCATTTTGCCATTATTCCTCTGTCCCACAGAAATAGTTAATGGCATAACCAGATTTCTTCAAAAATTTTTGAGAGTTCTGGAGGTTCAACCCATTTTTTTTTCCACAGTTTGGGCTCTGCAGTTGCACAGACTCTTAGAAAAAATATCCCTGATATACACCAGGAACCGTTCTCCAAAAAAAAAAAACCATGAAGGTCCAGATGGGCAAGAAGTTGAATGTAAGTCCTCTAAGTGTGACCTTGTGGCCATAAATAACCAGATGCATCCTTGGCTGTATTAGCAAGAGAGCATCCAGCAGATCTGGGGAGGATTTTTTTCCTCTTGTCCTGAAGTTTTGATATGTTCTTATCCCCACTTTTGTTTATGTATTTGATCAGAGTTGCTCTGAAGAACACTCATATTTCTACTGCTCTGGTATCACCATATTTCTTACTGAACACACCATAACACCTTTTTTTTTTTTGCTTCTCAGGGAATGGCATATTTCCTGGACTTACTATCTCTGTGTTTGTAAGTTCTTCATGTTTTACAAGCCACCCAAGTTGTTTTCAGGAATTATTCACTTGTGTTTAAATGAAACCTGAATTTTTACTTAAAATTTTACTTAAAATCATTCTCATCACACAGCTTCTTCAATTTTTTTACTACATCCCACTAGCTCTTGATTTATTTTTTTCTACATATTCTTGAGATTTTCAGAGATGTTCCATTTTTCTTTAAATAATTTCTACTATGTCAGGTTGTAAATTATGTCCTAGGATCGCTGCCTTCCCAACACCCCAGCAATGTATCTGCATTTCAAATGCACTCAGCACAGTATCTAAATGCCAGCAAGGCATTTAACCTTGTCATTTTGCCTGAAATTAGGTATTCAAATATTTTCTCTATGGGTGTTTATTATTTTGATTTATTACTGAAACCTTCTGGTCCTGAGTTTCCATTTCAGGATTGGCTCTGAGGGTTTTTTAAAAGCACTGGAGATTGAAAGGTGTTTTCTGCCCTAGTAAGATTTTGCTGGAGATTATCCATATGCCAAATTACTTTGTATTTGGGCCAGACCTGATTTAAAAGGTTCACTTCATTATTTCAGAAGTGCATTTAAAAAGCCCTTCATTCATTTAATTTATTTTATTGCTTTAGAAGATAGATACATTACAGGTTCTCCAACCCTTTGGCTGGATCCTTAAAGGCATATTAGGATCTCTTACTGCCTCCAAAATCCTGACAGGCACAGGATTGACAGGCCCTCAGAGAACCTGTGGCAAGTGCCTGTCAACCAAAGCAATCACAATTTCTTGAATGACATGAGGAACAGGGAGGGGTCTTTTTCTTTTCCCTTCTTTTTATTCACTGGTATGCTGCAAATTCTTGTACAATTCTTATCTTACACAAGAAAAGGTCTTTTAAGTCTTGTTACAAGAGCAAGTCTTTACATAAAGAGAGGCCATTTCTTCTTTGCCATTGAAGAACTCAGGGGATAACTCTGTCCCACAGTGTTATGTAGCTCTTTAAAGCCTAACAAGAGGGTTGATATCATTTGCCCTTATATTGACTTGTTCTAGGTTCCTTCTAATTCTGAAAGGATGTTGAGTCTTTCTGCCTAAAGCTTGAGCATCATTTTATGATGCTCATAATTTTTCTTATTAACAGAAAGTTGCGAGTTTTGCCCATTTTCATAGAGTTCAGGTATCTCTGGTGAAGAACTTGGACTTTGAAGGGATGTAGTCTGTGTTGCTAACAAAAAACCTGAATGCATACACACTGAGATAGTCACTGTGACATGCAAGTGCTCTTATCCCCAGCCTTGAAAGCTTTGCTTGACCATTTCTGTCAACTCAAGAGAACCGAATCCTAATCTCACTGAAAACACAGGAAGCCTAACATGATCAAAGACCAAGGTTTCTCACTTGAACTTGGGAGAATGGACAAGTTAGGTATTGTATCTATACTTTTATATCCCTAAGCTGCCCTCTCTGTCCATCAAGGGGCTCTCAGGAGAGACATCACTTGCAGAGAGGTGAATATTACTGGAAATGCCATTCAAAAGACGCCTGACATTGCCTTCCTGTGAGGGCATTAAGGTACAGCAAAAAATACAGTCACAATCTAAATGTATGCAACTTCCTTGCCAAAAATGACCCACTGAGTTCTTTTGGCAAAGGGGCATCATTTTCTTAAGTGGTTGATGGTGCACAGTGGAGCCTTTCTTTATTTCTGCCACTCAGACCTTGCCACATGAATACAGAAGTGAAAGTACAGGGAAAGTAAGTCCATATATGGGTTTATTTTACCAATTGCACTCGTGGTTTCCCGGTGTAGCAAAGTCACTGTCTAAAATCATAGAGTCACAGAATCATTTAGGTTGGAAAAGCCCTCTAAGATCAGAGTCCAACCATTCCCCAGCACTACCAAGGCCACCACTGACCCATGTCCCCAAGTGCCACATCCACACGGCTTTTAAATCCCTCCAGGAATGGGGACTCCACCACTGCCCTGGGCAGTCTGTTCCAATGCTCCCAGTTTCACTTCATAGTAATACCCACAACATATTTTATAAAATACTGCCAGTTTCAGTAATTTTGATATCTACAAGTGAGTCAATGCCAAATCTCTGCTTCGGCATTTAAACCCAAGGAGACAAGCTATAGATTCTCTCTGTATTGCTTTTCCAGAATCTCAGGTGTGCATCTTCTTATTTATTTTAGGGACACAAGCTCCTTTCAACAGGTTGCTTTGGACTTAAGCTTTGTGCATTTCCTGGCTACATTTTTAATAGACCTTCACAAAGCCTAAGAAGGAAATCTTCATCCCCTCTTTAACCCCTGTACACAGATTTCCCACTACTGGCACCCAATCCTCCAGCTGATATAACCCACCCGCAGTTTTTCCTAGGCTGGGCAGAACAGGCTGATCTGTGTCTTTCTATCCATCTCCACTTGTGCCAAAGCAAATTAAGACTTTTGTAGGGTTCTTGATAGGCCTCAATAGTCTATTCCTGCTGATTCTCTATGTGTGTAAACAAACCTGTACACAGAGAAGCCTGACACTGAAATCTGTGCTGTCCCCATCGTGTCAAATCTCCTGTCAGGGTGAGAATGAAAAGCTTCATGAGCTTTCATCATTTGTTTTCGTGCTGCAGCAGTGGAACCAGGATTTCATCCAAAGAACTGCCAGTTTAATAAATTGGGAACTATCAGGAGCAAGCCTTTGGTGGAGGATGGAAGCTGGGCTAGGTCAGCTTCAGGGCTCTGAGCAGCTTAAGGCTACGGACACTGTTACCCATTTTCACACTCCCAAGTCTTCCCTGCTCTCAGCTCTTCCCCATGTGCTGTTGCTGTTCTAAATCCTGGTAATTAAATTACTGAGTAAACACTCTTCATTACATTATTAGGAAAATGTTTTTATTCCAGAGGGTGGTCGGGCACTGACCAGGCTCCCCAGGGCAGTGGGCACAGCCCCAAGGCTGCCAGAGCTGGAGGAGTGTTTGGACAATGCTCTCAGGCACAGGGTGGGATTGTTGGGGTGTCCTGGGCAGGGACAGGAGTTGGACTGGATGATCCTTTTGGGTCCCTTCCAGCTCAGAAGATTCTATGATTCTGTGTGACCTCGTTCCTTCTTGTGTTAAATGATATCACTGGGCTTCATTCTTCTTTTTCTCCTGTTCCCTTTTTCAATGTGATTGGTTTTATTCAGAGTTGGAGTTTTTTTCTGGAACAGAGAACAGAAATGGATGCCCTGGTTTTGATACAAACATTTTTTCATCCATCTATTATTTTTGGTAATCTCCAGTTAGGCTCCTCCTCAAAAGCACATGCACACATGTTGTACACGTCATTTACTTGGAGTGTTTATTTCTGCCAATGTTTACAAAAGTCAAAGACTCTCAGTTGAAAAACATCTGTGGGGCAAAGGCCCTGCCATGAAAAGAACAGCAAAGATTAGATTAAAGGAAGGTGAAGCTACTGAGATTAAAAACCTTTTGAAAGTCAGGACAGAATGTGTGTATGAACAAAAGAACAATACATCCAGGTAACAGCACACTCAGGATGTTAGTTCTTAGTCACTTATGTCAACAGCATTATTTGTCAAAAAAAAATTTGTCTCCAAAATTCTTCCCCCTCTTTAAATCCCAGTCACACACGTTTGCTGTGCACCAAGATTGATTATTCACTCCATTGTCATTGCCTGTTGTTCACTGAATTCTGACCTTTTCTTTTAATTCAAGGAAATTCCCACTGCAGAATAGGAAAAAAAAATTCCCCGTTCTAAGAGATGACTCATTTCTTTGCTGCCACATCAGCTTCTCATAGCATATTTAACTTTGAAATATTACTGGAACAGGGGAGGAGAAAAGAAAGATGTGGATCAAAAGGTCATTAGTAACTAATGTTTTAGAAAGGAACAGGCAAATGTCAGGGGAGTGAACTTAAAGAAGGGATGTAAAAAGGTTCACTGAGGAAAATCGAAGGGGTCAGCTGTAAGAAATGACTGGGAGTCTTCAGGGGAGATCACAAAGTAGAAAACCAAACATGAATATATGAAATGAAGAGAACTAGTGAAATAATCAATATTCTCCCAAATCCAAAGAGATCAATGTGTGGCTCAAACCCTTTGGACAGCAGCACAGAGCTAAGGGAGAGGAGGAAGATTATGAAACTCAACCACAAGTCAAACATGAAATGTACCAAGAACAATGAAAAAAAAATTGAGATCAGCACTGAAAACCATTATTTTTAAAAGCCTTTTCAATATGTGAGGAACAACTCACTCCTCCCCTGTTCAGCTGTTGACTGTTCTGAGCACTACCTGGAAATTCATGAAAGATGATGAGCTTCTAGAAGCAGGGAAATGATAATGAGTGTTCATCAGAGCTAAAACTCTCTGACACTGGAAAGAGAAAGGAGGAGAAATTTTTGTTCCTGGGACTTTGTTTTTTTCTTATTTCCAAGAATCTGTATGTGGACAAAGGAAGAACTTTGCTCGTTGGATGTGGGCTCTGTCCTACCAAACTCTCAAAACCCTAAAAGGCTGAAATGTGATTGTGATCCCAGTGAGGAGTTTAGGACTATGGTCATTTTGGGAAGTATGAAGATGAATTAGCCACACCACTATTTGGAGCATTCAGATGGAAAAAAATTATATTTATACATTTGAGTAATTTTTCCCTCTTGTTGACAGAGGGACAGTATATATTTGGGAAAGAGGGAATACGGTGGTGACTTTGAAAATGCCCACTGTACAAACCACAAGGGGGGAAAAAGGTGTGAATTCATCACTGAGAAAAGGTGATGGAGTTTTAGAAGAGCTAAAATATGATCTATAAATTTGACTGAATCAGAGATGAGAGTCACACCCCTTCTAAATACCTACCCAATGCTCTTAATATGACTTATTGTTGCAACAAGATAAGGTCTGTCTTCAGACATCACGTGCTACAGACTGATCTCAAACTCTTCTTTCCCTCCCTTGGTATCCTTTAGGCATTTAATCATGCAGAAAAAAAGTTTGATAAAACTGACTTTCCCTCAAAACTCCCACTCAAGCCGACTCCCAAACTGCAGTCCATGGCATCTCTTCCTCTGCTTTCTGTCAGCACAATTTCAGCTCTTCCACTAAGCAGGCAAAGAGATTCAAAATAAAATCACAGAATCACAGAATAGTTTGTGTTGGAAGGGACCTTAAAGCCCACCCAGTTCCACCCCCTTGCCATGGGCAGGGACACCTTCCACTGTTCCAGGTTGCTCCAAGCCCCATCCAGCCTGGCCTTGGACACTTCCAGGGATCCAGGGGCAGCCACAGCTTCTCTAGGCAATGTTTTTTTTTTGACACCAAAAAGTTGCCTCTTATAGTTGTTGTTCAGTGATCATATTTGATTCATTCAAACAATAAAACCAGCTTACATCAGGTCTCCTAAGGCTGGAATTGGAGATCCATTATAGCTCAATCTCCAAACAGAATTGGCCTTACATAGGAAAAAAAGAGTTTTCATGTCAAAACCTCATACTTTACAATATTTGAAGTGTTTGCCTGCCAAGCTTTATATATGCCATTGGAGCTTTTTTATAGGAATAGGTTTAATGTAGGCATTACTATCAAGATTTACTGAATAATATATCAAAACACTAAATTAAAACTCATTAACTTAACTCCACAGGCAAATGAGGTGCATCCCAACAGCTCTGACTCGACAAAATCTGCAGTCTGTCAATACAGATTCTTACTTCACCAGGGAATTATTTGTCTGATACAAAAATAAAGCCAAGCTGACAATCCCATTCTTGAAAAGCTCAGTTCTGGATGATCCATGTCACACCCCCCACATCACAAGCAGCAAAGTAATCCCTACACATCCTTACCAAACACTTCCCACTGAGGACAGAAGGTGAGCACATCCATGACTGCTGAGTTGAGATTTGGACAGGTCAAGAAGTCAACACCAGGGACTCTTTGATAGTTTGGCTCTTCCTGCTGCCTTCACTCATTTATTCTGTTCCTGTCCGACCCTTCTCCTTCCACCTTTGCCTTGTAGACTTTCCAATTTCTGCCGTTTCCAAAGAGTTTTGCTACGTTGATGTTTGCAAAAGCGGGTATGTGATAAATGCTGTTAAAACTCTTTGGCAAAACTGCTGGTTAAGATGCAAAGCACAGCCAGAACAGCTGCCAGAACAACCTCCTGTGCTGTGGATGCCCTGACAATGCAGACGACAACACTGGATACGAGTTCGTCAGCAATTAGTTCCTTCTTGAATTCTAAAAACTGTCTCAATAAAAAGATTTTCTGCATCCATCTTTTGTTCCCAGATCCACTCAGTAAAGGCTGTGCACTGCTTCCTTGTGAGTTTTCATCTATTCTGATGCTGAAGTCAGTGTAATCAGACAGATAATTAATTTAACAGCTACTTGCTGCTGTAAACACTTTCCTGTAAGAGGAGTCATTCTGGGACAGGCTTTTTCACTGGTATACAAAGAATCAGCTGGGCCAAAACCCCAAGTTGATATAAAATCATTCTCTCACACTGACTTCAGACTGACACCAGCAGAAGAACTCGTCCATTTTGTTTCATAGCACCAATTAAGAAACAGAAAAACTCACATCATTTGATGTATCATAAAAATTTCCACTTCTTTGCCTTTTTCCCCCTATATTACTTAAAAGTTTGTTGAATCAGAACACAATTCTAAAAGTACTTTGTTTCCTACAACTGCCCCATGCTGAAAACCCATGGTAATCTGCTTGGAAATTTTGACACACTTTTGTCTTGGATATTTTTTTAAAATTGCAGTGAACAGGAGAACACAGCTTGAAGAACCAGAACAGATACATGACCAATGAGGTAATAACCATTATTCCAACCCTGAAAGACCTTTTCAGAAGAAAAGTTAATCTCTACAGGATGCAACCATTCCTTATGACCTTGAATTAAATTGGCCCTGTTTCCATGGGAAGCTTATTCTTTAGGCTCAGTCGTTGCTGGCTGCCTTTACATTTACTTATAATAGCACCTGAAGTCTTCAATCAAGTTCCCATTATGTTTAAGTGCTGTAGCACCATATTGTAACAAATAAAAGCACTCTAGAGGATGCAGAATAATTTCAGGAAAATGTGTTTAAGAATAATCAGTGAGTGTCTGTTTTAGAGGTAAATGGCTTTTACAAAGGTTATGGATAGACACATACCGAAATAGTTTAATAACATTAGTGAAGGAGTTCCCCTTTATCTTCAAAATTATTACCTGATATCGTAATTGTAGTGTTTTTCTTACTTCCTGCCTTGCACACATGAACTGACATATTTCTCTTTTTGACTCCACTGAGCAGAAGTGGATTTAACCCTTCTGATAATTCAGGAACCATCTTCTCCATGATAGAGACAGAATTGGAGCATTTTTTCACACAGGAAGATCTAAGAACCGTGAATCTGAAACAATTTGGGTCCTGGGTTTTTTACAGTTGCTTTCCGTATTACCATAGCTGAATGACCACATTTCCAGCTAACTCCCTCTGGGACATCAATGTCTTCAATCCTATTTTAAATCCTGTAGAGACTCCTTTGGTCTTGTCCCAAGTATTTCAGAGGGAGCTAGCATGCATGCAAGCATGAATAAATTCATCTGTAAAGGTAAAGAAAACTAAATAATTCATTTAAAGAAAGTACTATAACAAATATTTTCCCAGAGACAACTGGGTGTGTTTTTTTTTAAATCCTCAAACTTGAACTTTTTCAATTGAACCCCTTTGAAGACAAGGACTTCTTTTATATTAGGTGAAGGAAGTGTTTGGGGATGCTCCTGCCTGGTACAAGACTAGCAAAATATTTCCCCCCTAGAGAAGATGGAAATATCTTCTCAGTGGAATCTCTTCTGAGGGAAGAAAGCATTTGGATTATCAAATATGGCATTGGAAATAGCTGCATTCTCCCTAAACTTGGTTCTAATCTTCCAAAGCTTAGAGACTGAGCAGAGAAACAGAGATAATGATTAAATCTTGTGGTGAATTCTGCTATATATATATTATTATCCTTGTACATACAATGTAATTCTCACTAAATCATTAGCACCAATATTGAGATTAACAAAACACTGGACGTAGAGAGTTCTGATTTGAGTGAGTTTTCACCCACACCATAGATGGAGGCACATAATAATGGAGCAAAACAGCCCCTTGAAGAGCCCAGAGATTTGGTGTTTGCCAAGCTCATTTGATTCAAGCCACGTGGGATTCGCAAAACCACAGGAATAGTTTTCAGGTCCCTACTTGCAAAGAAAAAAAAAAATGAGTCATCATTTAACTAATCCAGTCCTCAAAGAAAAGGGACAAAACCCAAGAGTATAAAGATTAATTGATTCTTACAAGACAATAATAAAAAAAAAGTGGTTTCAGTAATACAATCTAATTGTTTGTAAGAGAGATAAATGACATGAAATTGGGTGAGTTGCCTTCCTCTTGGCCAGTTTTCTCACTAAAAAATAGCAGTAATTATCCCTCCCACTCTGTGTTTGACCACTGAGTTCTGCAGAGGAAAAACATGATGTCACCAAGTGTTGGTGTTACCATCAAGTGTTGGTCAAGAGCAGTGAGTAAAGGCAGCTACACCTCCAGACTTTCATTATTTATCTCTCAGTTACACAAATTCACTCTGAACTCTACAGTTGAACTTGTAATTGAACTTGTAATACAGTCACTATGGATGCCCTGTGCTGTTTTACCAGTGTCCCCTTATTATCTAAATTTGAAATGTACAGGAACATGTTCCCCCGTCATGATCATAAATTAGGGTTTGCACTTTCAACGTGAGATCATTTCAACTTAGGGATCATTTCATTCCAAGTCCCTGCCATGGACAGGTTGCTCCAAGCCCTGTCCAACCTGCCCTTGGACACTTCCAGGGATCCAGAGCCAGCCACAGCTTCTCTGGGCAACCTGTGCCAGGGTCTCACCACCCACACAGGGCAGAATTTTTTTCTCATATTTAATCTAAACCTACTCTCTATCAGTTTAAAGCCATTCACTCTTGTTCTGTCAGTACAAGCTCTTTTAAATAGTTTCTCTCCATCTTTCCTGTAGGCTCCTTTCAGGTATTTAAAAACAGGGAAAAGGAAGAGCTAGAATCATACACTGAGCTTTTTTAACTTCCCAGTAACACACTAGAAAAAAACCCACCAAATTGTTTCTAAATATCTGTAAGACAAACAAACTACTGAATAGTATTTTATGAAGAGAATGTCAAGGCTCAATTCTTTCTGTAATGTGTTAATGTGATGACGGCACAAGAAGCAATGCAATATTTATCTTTGATTTTTGAAAGATTGCTGTCAAGGCAGAATCTGTTTGTAGCTATTGAGGACATTTCAAGAGGGGATGTAAAAAAATAGAGAATGGGAGATTTGGTCAGAAAACAGGTAAAAACTTCCCAGTAAAGCAGCTAAAAGGGACAAGTTGTGTGTTTGTCACTGGAAGATTTTAATAATAAACATCTGGAAAGTCATCTGCTAGAAAGTGATATAAATAGAGGTGATCATGTCTTGGAGCAGGAAAGAGGAGAGATGGTCCCTTATGGGTGCTTTCAACTACAGCTCTGGGGGGCATCACTTGTGATGCCAATCTTCAGAATGGGAGCATTAAATCAGGCTTTATGGAATATATCAACTGGTTTTCCCCTGCCCATCGCTAGTTAAACACCAACAGCTCCTTTTCTCCATTCCCCTTTCCTGATAACACTTGCACTAAATATTTTTCATCGTAAGGTAAAAGCCTCAGACAATTCTAGAAGACAAATCTATGTAACCTGCTCTTACAATAATAGCACCTGAGATGGAGATGTCAAACTTCCAGATATCAGCAATAGCTGACGCAAATCCTATCTCCTACTCAGAAATACAGGAGAGGATGTGCAGGACAAAACAGGAATAAAACGTCAGGAGTAGGTAGTGAAGACTGAAATTAGTTTGAGGCTGGAAGGCAGATTAGAACAGCCAAGGAAGCTGTTATTCTGCTTCTCATAAAAAATACAAAAGAACTTCCTGAAGTATATTACAGAGTCAGGAGGGGGTTCAGAAATTGGTTATGAAAATGATCAGGGTCCTGGAATAAAAATTTCATAAAAAGAGATTGAGAGATTGTGTGATTGTTTACAGAAGAGATGAATACAAGGAGTTATGATGAAAATATATTAAATTTTGAGAAGTTAAAGGAAGAGCTGCTTATTCTTCATTTTGCTGTATCTAAAATCTCAACAAGAAATTTCCATATAATTCTCGAGATACATGTGATTAAGGGAAACGTTGTTTCTTGAAATATGTAGACCAGCTGTGGATCTGACTGCTGAAGTGTGGCATTGAGGATATATGAAAATAAATGTTTAATACTTGTAAGCTATACTAATGATACTTACAGCAATCATTTTTACATCTGAACAGTATTTTTTTTTTCGTAGAAATGAGCCTAATTTTGCATCTCTGTGTGACACTTGAAATGCAGCAAACATCCCCACTACAGTGGAATTCACAGGTGTCCTTGCACACAATTTCTGATGGGTATCTGTGAGCAGAGGAGCATAATGGACAAATTAAAATGGAGTTTGGTTTTTGCTTTTCTTTTCTGATATTACCACTGTGTGGAACAATCCTGATCAAGTTCAGCATCAATTTTGTCTGGCATACTAACCTGCCTGCCTCTTGAAGAAGTATCTTATTTTGCAACACATTTTATTCCCACAGGACTCTCATAGGGGAAGAAAATGATATTAATTTCATCTATTCGTATTCTTCCTCTGATCACACTCAAAGAATAAATCACCAGACAACACTTCTCCAGGTATTCAAAATGAAAGTGAATTAAAATATGCAGGTCCATAGGGCTCCTTTTTATTTCAGAAAATCCCCTTTTGTGGGAGGAAGATCCTTCCCAAGCCTGTTTCTCTCACTAGCCATCAAAAGGTCCCAGTGCTTTGCCTTCTCTACTTGTCTCACATTTATACTGCAAAGTTTAGGTGAGTAAAAACTTAACAGCAGTAAAGCAATACCAGTAGCCATTTATTTTTAAGTTGCACATTCGTAATAGTAAAGATAATGGTGATGACCTGATTTGCTTCCTGGCACCTCGACATTCAGACTGTGGGTATTCCAATCATTGTGGGCTTGTTTCTGGGCTCAGATAAACTTATTTCATTTTGCAAACTTCATTCAGCCGACCAGGCTGCCACCCAAATGAGATCCTGGGGTGCCAAGTCGAGCCTTGGCACCCTTGTTTGAACAAGTCATGCACTAGGCAAGAGCAATAAGTGATGTAATTATACGTTGGCAGTGTGGAATCAAGCCCTACAGTTCTCTGTAATGATTTATATTAAACTGATGGAATGACATTAATCTACAGGATTATGGGATAATTAATAACATTATTCAATAAATGAAGGAATTTAAAAGTCTTGAAGCCTGTAGATGAACGCCAGAAACATCAGTTCAGGTAATTAATGACAAACAGGATGATCATTACACAGAAACTATTTAAAAATTACAGCACTTGAGTGTTGAGAATAATTTTAGTAAACATTCCAGTAACAAAGTGACCTGAGCTGGACTAAAGCTCAAACTGAACTTCTAACCTAATTTAGAAATAAATAGTGTTTCCCTTAATAATCAAATTGCTGAGGTTGGCAGCGTTTTCACTTTGATTCAGGATTTTTAACCTTTGCAAATTCAGGATTTGGGTAAATCTCTAGGAAAGAATAAGAACTACTTCAGAACAAGAAATACTGCAGAAGTCCAGTTGCCATTTCACCTTGAGAAGTTATTCATCACAGCAAATCTGCAGTTCTTCAAATGCATATGAGATGAAGCATTAGGGAAAGTTATCCTTCATGAACTTGGAGAACATAATTAGAGAATTAGAAGAGCTGGACAGTGTGCAAATAGCACCTAATGCCTTGGCAGAAAAGATACAGTTCCTGAAGATTTATGGCTGTGCTAAAACAACTCTCATGAAGGACAATTTTAGTTAAATTACCTCAGGTCGTCACTGTCACCACACACAGTTTTACTGCAAGGCTCATAATGTGACATTTTGCTTTGAACTTCAGCCCTTGCAGTAAAACACACATGAAAGTGTTTCTGACTGAGAAGAAAAAAATGTAAAATGACAAAGGTACTTGTGACAAAATTCTGATCAATTTTTAGTAAAAAAAACCTGCAGACATCTGAAAACTAGAGCTGGACATTCTGCATTGGGCTAAATTTATCCCAGGGGTTCAATAACACTAAACCTGAAAAAAAATCGGTCTGAAATCCAAAAGGACAAGGTCTTTACTCTGATCTCCAGCATTACAGAGACCTTGCTGATTCAATTGTATCAAGACCATTCCTTGATTAATTCCTTTCTTTTTTAAAATAGAGCCTGAGATTACCCAGATCCTCATTCCATCTTTTACTGTGAGTTTGTAGCCAAACACCTGGTGGCAGACACAGCAGTGAGGGGGGGGGATCTGAGCTCTCCCAGTTTCAAAGTTGCTCCGTGGATTTGCTCTGGTCGATCTTCCACCTCTCTATTTTACTTTCTGAGATCCCTCTTTCACATTTACAACATTCTCACCATGGCAGAGCATCAAACATTAGAGATGATAATTGGAAACAAGGGAGGACTGAAAGTTTCACAAGAGCTTCCACACCAGCACCTTTGGAAAAAAAAAAAAATCATTTAATAGTGTAAAAAAAAAAAATAAAGCAAAAGGAAAAGTTGGAGTGTGAGAGAAAAAAAACCCCAGCTTTGCAATGTACAGTATGCCTAACTATACTAATTATGTTATGCAAATATAAATTAGGGAAATACAAGTGTAAATAGCAAAACTTTTTTCCAACAATGTAGCAATTACTTGCATGCATTTGTTTGTCGTTTCAAGGGACTGATTTCCAGGAATGAGCAAACCTCATTGCTCATTGGGTTTTGTGTTTTCTTTTAATGATGTAGATTTTTTCAAAGCTTTCCGGTCCCAATGTGATTGAAAAGCACTCAGGAGATGTGGAACCATGGTTTGAACTTCATTGAATATTTATATACTGGTATTGAATACCTTAAAAATATTATCTAATGTCTGAAAAGTTGGAGAGGATTTTTTTTCCCTCCTTCTTGTTCTTCTGTACCTGGGATGGGAAACCTTTCTCAGGGGAACCTACAGCTCAGGTGCTCTGGGACTAGAACTAAAACACCAAAACAGAAGCACGTGATCTTCCTCAATTCTATGGTCAGATTAAATATTTCTGCTTTGAAATAATTTCAGGGATGTGTAGCCAACAGGTTACACCATGATCATCTGCTCTGATGTCTCACAGCACCTAAACACCAAGTCTAAAACCAGTGCACAGTAATGCAGGATGGTCAGTTCTTACGAAATCCTTTCCTTAAGTGACCACATCAGAAAAAATAATTTGTAATCAAGCAACTTGCTCAACTAATATTTGATAGGGAACTTTAAACCTAAGTTAGGAAACGAAAATACCTTTTTATGCTGATATTTAATAATAAAACACTTGAAGCAGTATTTCTAACAGGCTAGAAAACAATGCCACATAAACAAGGTGTGTTTGCTTGTGTGCAATAGCTCTTTGCTATTAAACAAATACAAGGAATCACTATTTAAAAAAAAATAATTTGTCTCAGTGAGTTGGAAGTTCTACTGTCAGCCTGGAATGAAGACTATTTTAACAGCTCTGCAGATTTTATTTCTTGTTGCTGTGCCTGCAGCAAAAATTGTGCCCTAAATGTTGTTGAAAGAGCTGAAAATTTTGAGCTGACTTTTACCTGCACTAATTATTTGGCCTCATCTTGATAACACTCAAAAAAATTTTAGCAACCAAAAGAAATTTAATTTTATTTTTTTATTTAACATAAATTGTTTTCCTTCTTCCTTGCAGAGAAGCTTAGAAGTACCAAAAGAGCCTAAAGTATGAAAAGTACTAAAAGCTCTACCTAGAATTACATGCTTTCTTATTAAAAAAAAAAAACACTGGAAAAAAAAATCTGAAATAAGAAGTGCTTAGCAACAACTGATATTAGAATTAATTGAAAATATAATAACGAATAACAAACCAACTTTCAACTGCTCCTTTTCTTCTTATTTTCACTTCAATACAGCCTGTCCTAAAAATTGAAATACATTACAGAAGGATCATTGACACAACTCATTTATAAAATAAAGTGTTATTGAGAGGAACTCCACTAATTGACAATTAAGGTAGGTCATTATCTATATGAAGAGAATACCTATTTGTAGCTATTTACCTTTTCTTGTGGAGGACCTTTCAACTGCCTGTGAAAGGGAGTGTCTGGAGTAAGCAGAAAAGCAGTAGCTTTGTTTAAGGCTTTTGTGGAACTGAAATAATGCTCCTGGAAAAAAAAAACATTACATATTTGTAATGGTTAAAAAATGTTGGCTTTTAGTTTTTTTCAGAACTAGGTGTTTACTCTTAACTTTTCATTTTATAGTAATTAAGGAAAGGGTAAACGAGGGGTTGACTATGATACCAATAGCCTGTTAAGTTGTTTGATAGCTACTGGCTTTTTGTTAATATCCTGCTCCTAGTTTTATTTTATTTACCAACTGTATCATCTTTTTCCTACCCAAACACCCTATAGGTTATCTGAATTTATTCTGACCTCCATTTCATCTTGCAGCAATCTCTGCAGAATTAAATGGCTTGTAACTCGTTATTTACTTGCACAAATAACATCCCTTGAAGCTATTCCCCCTTTTCCTGGCTCTTGTAAACAGTCTGTCTCCGACTTTCTTGTAGGCTCCCTTCAGGTACTGAAAGGCCAGTATTTTTTTCTTCATAAATAAAATATTTTGCCTAAAGTTCTTGAAATTTCTACACATCTTTTTCTTGAGTTAGGGTTGTCTTTTGTTTTGATGCCTCCCTCCCATTCTTCCTTTGATTACTTCTAACTTAAGCATTGCCCATCCAGCTGTGGGCTTGCCCAAACAACTGCCTTAAGCTTGCTTTACATAAAGTCTGCTGTGACGTGGGTACTGTGTACAGGCTGAAGTGCAGAAGGAGTCTTTTGGATCCTGCATAACTTCACATTCTGTTTGGGTTTCTACACTGAGAACTTTTAGAATATCTGATGTACCTGACAGGTCTCTGTTGTGCAGTGCTGATTAAAGAGCAAAGTTTTTGAGTCAAGCACAAGAAGCCCCAAGTCGTTAGTTGCCTGCTTGCTGTGCTCCTGAAGAACACCATGTATTTTGTGTTGAGAATAAGGCTTTGACCCTCTTTGACCTGACAAAAACACCGTGGGCAATGTGCAGAATGCACATTCCTGTGATGCATGTGGTTATTAAAATCCTCCTCAGTCTTGCAGCTCTCAGTGAAATTCATCAAATTGTTGATCACGGCCACAGTTTCTTCAAGGAGGGGAAACATGAGGTTACTGCTAAGAAGTAACTTTTGAGTAGCCTTCCATGGTTGTAGTAAAACTGTGTTTACTGAGCAGCTAATGACAACAGTTAGACCACAGGATATTTTCAGGCATAATAAAGTTGCCTGCGTTGTCTCAAAGACCTTCTAGAATTTTTTTCCCCAAGAAGTTGCTAAGCTCTGGGTGAATTACACACAAGGAAGGCTTCCAGTGCACAAAAACTGTCACGGACCCTCTTGAAATGCTCAGAATTTTTTATCACAGACCACCTTGTGTATCTTCACAACAGACCTGCTTTCCATCAGTACCTCCTTGTTTGTGAAGGTCATAGAACCACAGAGTGGTTGTGTTGGAAGGGACTTTAAAGACCATCTTGTTCTAACCCCCTGCCATGGGCAGGGACACCTTCCACTAACCCAGGTTGCTCCAAGCCCTGTCCAACCTGGCCTTGGACACTTCCAGGGATCCAGGGGCAGCCACAGCTTCTCTGGGCAACCTGTGCCAGGGCCTCACCACCCTCACAGGGAAGAACTTCTTCCTCAGATGGAGCAGTGCTGTACCATGACCACCTTAAGGATGTCACCATCTGCATTTACACCATAAAATGAGGTCCATTCATGCTTCTGTATTGATGCATTTTTGCAGCCATCTTGCAGTGCTCCCAAGAGAGAATGATTCACTGTCAGAAAGCTCAGGATGATCCAGAAAAGATGGACCAGCTGAGCAGGGATGGGGTGGTGACCAAGCCTGAGCTTATACAGCCTTACATGAACCCCTGGGCAGAGAATGTGATGGAGGCCTCAGGGAAGTCTGGTCCAGGAATTCAACCCTAGAATTGTTCTCAGGGCCCTGCCAAGTTGTAGACATGCATATGTTATGGTTAAGTAGGAAATGGAAATATTATTACAGAAATTGTTTGTGGTGCTTTATTTGCGGGGGTGGTGGGGGGGAAGCTGATCTTTGTAGTAAAATAACAAAACTCAGTGATTTCACCAGAACGGGTTTAGATATAATATTGGGAAAAAATTCTTTGTGGAAAGGGTGGTCAGGCATTGGAATAGACTGCCCAGGGCAGTGGTGGAGTCCCCATCCCTGGAGGGATTTAAAAGCCATGTAGATGTGGCACTTGGGGACATGGGTTAGTGGTGGCCTTGGCAGTGCTGGGGGAATGGTTGGACTCCATGATCTGAGAGAGCTTTTCCAAACTAAACAATTCTGATATTGGAGACCCTGTAGCCCTTCTCCATACTTTGTTCACCTTTGGGGTGCCCCTGGTACCCATCAGGGCTCTCTCTTTGCTGTTACAGATACAGTGTGGCTTTGTGGGTGACACACAGGATGCATTATCTTGCTGTTTACCCTCGTGGGAGCTGTGGGGAAAGTTCCCTTGTGGTGGGAATGGTTTCGTTTTGCCCAGTCCCAAATAGATCACCAGCATGCCCAAAGTCTTGAAAAAAACTTTTGTTTTCTGATGAAGACAGAGATCCTTGTGATCCTGACCCCACCTGAGCATCATCTCTCTTCTAAGAGGTGAAGAGTGAATGGCTTTCCCATGAGACAGCAATTTGCTCAAGGAGGTTGAAGGTATGTGACGCTTTATAAATGTCAGATATGTTAATGCCTTGAAGAAGAAGTATCTTCTCGTGATCAGGGGTCTGCTTTCACACCATCTGCAGATCTTTCTCTCCTTTCCTCCTCCTGTAAAAAGCACAAAGGAAAGATGCCAAAAAGAACATGCACCAGATTCGCAGCTGCTGCAATGTAAACACATGTCAAGCAGCACTGAGGAGAGAAATACAGTCAAGGGCTTTGTGCTCTGGTTATTTCATCCAAAGCCACGTGCCAAGTAGTTCAATAACACCGAGGGACCCAAACCATCAGCTACAGAAGCCCAGCATGACCTATTGAATGAAAGCTTGCTTTTCTGAAGGCAGAAACCAGCTGAACTCCAGCATTCACTAATCTTAGCTATTGTTTTTAAGGGACAAGTTGATTTTTCTGGTGTAAAAGGAACCTAGGAACACCTGAAATCACTGATTTATTTTTTTTTAATAAGGAAAATGAAATCAGTGATTAACTCAGGCTGATAATGAAGTATCTGAATTTTGTGAATGACCTAAAACCTTTCTATACACATGAAAAGTTAACCACTTGTCAGAATTCTAGTTGCATTCCATTATTTCCAAATGAACTCCTACTTCTCTGGTAGAATAAGATCATGTTAGACTAGTTACTTCCTGGGTAGGAAAACCATGAGGGTTTCTCTCTTTTCCCTACAGTACTTAAACAAGTGTCAAATCCAGATGTGTTATTAATGAATTTTCTCCTCTTCTCTTTTCTGGATCGCAGATAATTCTCAAAATGTGATCCTGTTTGTGTTCTTGGAAGTCTCATGACATCTTGGGAGCAAGTTTTGACTCCTGGGACTTCAGTCCTAATGTTGGCTTGTTCCAAAATTCCATAGTTCACAATTAGTAGTCTACAATTAAATTCTTGAGAAATAAGTCAAGATAAAATGAGGGCCTTAGGGTCAGAACATAAGTTAGAAGAATTCCACATTTTTATCATTTAATATCCGGCCACTAAACCTGAGACACTTTTTAAAATATTGCTTGTTTTAATAAGAAAGGCTGGCAATAGCTTATCCTTCCTTTTGTCCCAAATCTTTATTCACATGTATTTTGAGATATTTTCCCCTAAATATGAAGATCTGACTGATTTTTTTTCCCTTGCACCCTCTGGTGGCTGCAAGTCCACATCTATTCAGTGGAGATCAGCAGCTTGACAGGATGTTCCTCTGGCAGAGCTGGTATTACTGGATCACTGCCATCCTTCCTATGGCCATAAACACTCCAGAGAGCTTTTGGAATGGAGCTGGGCCAGGGGGGAAGAAATGCAAGACTACATTTGCAGGATTAAGTTCCATATGACTCTATCTCCATCAGAAACAGATTTGGGAAGTCTGATCACAAACAAGGACCTAAATTATAAGCAAAATGTACCTTCCTCTCTCCAGGTGCAAACCAATTTTATGAAGACTGGGAATGGAGTCACTGCATTGACTTCAGAGTTTGGTTGTACAACCTTCACTTAGGACATTTTTCCCAACTCCAGTGGGATATATTTTTTGCTTTGCTTATGGAAAGGGAATGCAACTGATTTGCAGTTTTAAACAAACACTGCACGTACACACCAAGTGGAATTTGTTGGATGTGAACCTGAGCTGTCAGTTGCTCTGCCAATACCTTAACGATGAATAGATATATAAACCTTTTATCAAATGTTCTGGTGAAATAATTTTACTTCATGGAAGTGACTCCTCTGTCATCCAGGATGTGCAGAGTCTGTAGTGACCATGCACATCACGCAGCGATTAAACTTTCTCTGTGATCAGCTGCAAGTACTGACAGAAAATACTGTGCTAGAGCTGAGTAAAGCCTGTGAGGGTTAATAGTCAGCTTTGCCTTTGCAAGACAGAGTTCAGCAGGGCTTAGCTTCATCTGTTAGTCAGAGGGATTTCGTGAGCCAGCCTGGGCTTCACTGCAGCCAAGCAGTCTGGGCACCTTAGCTGTTTGTTCTGTGCTCGACAACTGCTGCCAGTGTTGCTGATGGCCCTGAGGGACTTTGTGCAGATATCTGCCCATACCCACACCAGACCAGCATCGCTCTGCCCTTGGGTTCTCTTCATCAGTTGTGAATTATGTTGATTCAAAACTGGGAGGAGTGGCTGACACCTCAGAGGGTTGTGCTGCCCTTCGTAGGGGCCTTGATTGTTTGGAGAGGTGGGCAGAGACAAACTTTCTGATATTGAATAAGGGCAAGTGCACCTGGACATGAGGAAGAATTTCTTTATTGTGCAGATGACCAAGCACTGGAACAGATTTCCCAGAGAGGGTGTGGAGTTGCAGCTTTGCATTCCTTGATAGAGGCACAGAATCATTTACGCTGGAAAAGACCTCCATGATCATTAAGTCCAGCCATTTCCCCAGCATTGCCAAGGCCACCACTAACTCATGTCCCCACGTGCCACATACACAGGGCTTTTAAATCCCTCCAGGGATGGTGATTCCACCACTTCCCTGGACAGCCTGTGCCAGGACTGAACAACCCTCTTCTGTGAAGAAATTTTCCCAATATCCAACCTAAACCTCCCCTGGCACAACTTGAGGCCGTTTCCTCTCATCTTGTCCCTTGTTCCCTGGGAGCAGAGCCCAAGCCCCCTCCTGGCTCCCCCCTCCTGTCAGGAAGTTGCAGAGCCAGAAGGTCCCCCCGACCCTCCTTTTCTCCAGGCTGAGCCCCCCCAGCTCCCTCAGCCTCTCCTGCTGCTCCAGACCCTTCCCCAGCTCCGTTCCCTTCCCTGGACATGCTCCAACCCCTCAAGGTCTCTCTTGTCACGAGGGGCCCAAAACTGAACGTGTTAAACTCTTTGACTTCCCTTGCAAAGAAAGGTTATACATCTGCCTTTACTGTTCCCACTTTTTGTCTGTTCCTTGGTTCCCAGTAGAACTTCTACCAGGCAGAGCAGACGTCAATGCTCATTTCACTCTGAGCTGAGAAATGCTTGATTTGCTCCTGTATGAACATCTCAGAAATAGATGAGTTTATTGCCCTCATTAAGGGAACAGGCAAACTTGAAATTTAAAAACATATGGAGTTTCTGTGTTATTGCAATAAAAATGCAGCGAGCTGTGAATTTCTTTTCACATACGTAGGGGGATTTCTACTGTTCAGTTCTCAGCTTTATTCTGGCAGAATAAAATATGCAGAATTTTCTTTCCCTGAGAAAAGATGGACACTGTCAGAAGGAGAAACTTGGCCATTTTTCTCCTTTCAGAGAAGCAGCTGTGCAAGATAGGTGAAAGAAGTACGAACTAGTGTATTTCTGGTGTTTTAGATGCTGAAGCACAAACATTTAAATTTTACTTTTCCTTGAATAGCTTTGTGGAACGAAAAGGGTAAGTGCTGTGTGATGAAATATCCCTAATACCTGTTAAAAAAAAAAAGAAAAGGTAAGAACTCCATACCTGTAGGATGACTGAGAAAATTTCTTTTTCAGTCCACAATTAGAAATTGCAGTAATATTTCTTATATTAAAGTACAATACTGGTACACAGAAGACCCAAATTTGAATTTCTTTCTGTTGGTCAAACTTGAAACACTCAGGCTGGGGGTGTCAGTCATCACTGTCTGTCCTGGGTCAGATTTCTGTTGTGTAAAGCTTCAAAGGTTTCCTATGACAAAGCCATATGTTGTGTTGGTGCTTCTGATGCTGACTCCTTCTTTGCCAGCTGGAAAGGACACAGCTGCTGCCTTCACAGGAGGTCTGTAAGAACTAGGGCAGTGCTGGGTTCCCAGCAGAGGAAAGACATGGACCTGTTGGAGCGAGTCCAGTGGAGGCCACCAAGGTGAGCAGAGGGGTAGAGTGCCTCTGCCATAAGGAAAGGCTGAGAGTTCAGCCTTTCTCTCCTGGGACCTGCTATCCTGTGACTCTTGGCAGTATTGTTTTTCTCTCTTCTTTCTTATTCTCTCTTTCTTTGCTCCTTTCTTCTCAATCTCTTTTCTTCCTTTACTCTTTTCTTCCTCCTGTGGGTGACATAAAACCGACGTGTGGTATTTCACTAAAGTTCCATGGGGTTGTTTTTTGCTGGGTGCTTTAGTGCAGTGCTTCTCCTTGTTACTCCTGTAAAACCTTGTTTGTTACTCCTGGAAAACCTTTTGTCAAAGTGCTTATTTTCTCACTAAATGAAGAGAAGTCTCTTGGGAAGAAGTCTGTGGCTTTTTCTCTGTATGTGAATTTGAGGTATCAAGGAACCAAAGTCTCTGCAAAAGTTTTGTGTGGGAACTCTTGAGAATCTCAAGTATAACTAAAACTTCTGGGCAGCTTTTGGCTTGAACATGGGGCTTTACACTCTGGGGGTGGTGAGGCCCAGGCACAGGTTACCCAGGGAAGCTGTGGCTGCCCCATCCCTGGAAGTGTTCAAGGCCAGGTTGGACAGATCTGGGAGTAACCTGGTCTGGTGGAAGGTGTCCCTGCCCATGGCAGGGGATTGGAGTTGGCTGGTCTTTAAGGTGCCTTCCAATCCAAACCATTCTATGATATTTCTGGTGGGTTGTTTGGGGGCTTTTTTTATACCCTGTAACTGTGAACTCCATAGAAATGCTCATGGGGCCATGGACATGTGCAGCTATTCCATGGGCTCGCTGTCATGTGAAGGTGGAGGACACTGGTGAGCTACATCTGGTGGGCAGTGGGACACAGAGATTCCCCCCTGGTAGGACTAATGAGACAAGAGGTTACCCTTTCTTCTAAACACCCCACAGCAACTTTTATACACCCCCAAAATTTTCAATTCCCACCCCAAATCCTCTTTGCCCCTGCATCCCATGAATTCTATAGCTCTGCAGGCAATAACACTTGCTGTCTTATACAGCACACAAGATGAAGAGCTTTTTTTGGTTGACTGGCTGTGGTGGGTTTCACAAGGACAGTGGTCTGATCTCTCTCCTTTGGAAATTGTGGGAGTTGCCGATTTGGTGCAATCTATTCTTCCTCACATCTGTGGGTGCCTCCACCAGGCATCCTTCCCTCATCCTTTTTAGTTTGACTCACTTCTACTCAGATAGTACACAGAATAGTCTATGAATAAATAGCTATTCATTAAAGGATGCATTTGTTCATTGTAAACACCGTCAAAAACAATTCCTTAATGCACATGCAGAGGTGGGTGGAGTAAAGATTTCCTGGGCTTAATCCTAATGTTGTTTATTATTGGGATTTTTTTCCTATAACCCCCATTGTACATGAAATCTTTATGTTCAGACACATTAGCAGGTCATCCAGGGCTCCTTGTTAGGTTTTTTACCTGTTTCATAAATACAAGCAATCTTTCCTTATTTCAAAAGCTTTAGTTGTCTCTCAGGGAGGGAAGGGGTGGTATTTCTTGGAGCAGGCCTGAATGAGATGTATTCAAAGGTTTTATTTTTAAAAGGTGAATAATCTGATATTATGCCTGAATCATGAAAACAGAATTAGCTTGTAATTCAACACTAGCTTTTCATTAGCCTCAGCAATTTACTTTAATTCTAAGAAAGAAAGAATAAAAAGCCATTCTTGTTGCATGCATGACTATATCACTGGGCTAACAGGGGTTTTCTTACAGTCTGTTTGTCAAAAGAAAGAGGAAAACAACAGCAAAACCTGACAACCTTTTTTTCCAGTGACCAAAGCACGTGCAAGTTTGTTAACAAGCCACAGAATCAATAAAACTGTAAATATTTGAAAAAACACTGTGTTCCATCAGAGCAGCCAGAACACCTTTCAGCTTTTCCTATTTTCAGACTTGTTTCTTCTGGTTTTGCTCAAATTGTTGAAGTTATTTTCCCTTGTTCTCCTGTAAAAGTGCCTGTGTTCTGTATCCAAGGAGGCAATGAGTTCCTCAGCTCTCAGCAGGGGTAATGTATTTAATAGTTTTGAGCACAAAAGTGATTTAGGCTTCCATCTGTTGGGTCCTTTTCACAAATACTCACTGGTGAGACCTCCTGATAGGGAGAAACGTGCCTAAACTTTCAGTTCTTGAAATTTATTTATTTTTTCACTGTTTATGCAGCTGAGCAAGTGGAACTGGAGCAGCCACTTGCTGGCAAGCCAAACTTTTGTTCCCAGTAATGATAAATAGGGCACTTAACCTTTCTGGATAAATGTGCTTCACTCTAGACAGACTCCCTTGGAAAAGGGCTTCTGGTTTCTTTTATTTCAAGCTGAGGAAACATCAGTACATAAACAGTAGTTTTACCCTCTTCAAAAAAAATTGCTTGACTGGTCTTGATGTCAGAGAAGGTTGGGAGGGACCTTGGGATGTCTCAGATCCAAACTCCTGCTCAAAGCAGGGTCAAATCTGAACCAGATCTGTTCATAGCTTTATCCACTATGCTCTTGGAATTCTCCAAGGATGGAGACTGCACAACACCTCTGAGAAACCATTTATTTTGCATTAATTTATAATTCTAAGTGCTGTACAATGGATGTCACTAGCCTTTATCAGCATGTTAAAAAGACCCTAGGGTCACACAAGTGCACGTTGTTTCAATACCACCAAATTTTAAACCTCTGAGTCAGTGATAATGAGAAATGTAAAACGGTTATTTTCCTTCTTAAATGTTTATTCATCAAATATTTAAATGCGATTAACTTCTGTATGTGAAACTTCCTTTGAATCAAAGGAAGATGTATTCTCTGTAAGCTGTGATGGGTGATGCCTGAACTGGTGAATAAATATTCAACGCTAATGCAACACAAGAATATATTCTTGTATTTTGAAAAAATGAGATGGACTTGTTCATTAAATTAATTTTACCTCCAAAAGGGTTTATAAATGGAAACCTGTTCAGACAAATGAGCTGGTATAAGAAGCTTTAGCTATATTGCAAAGTGTCAATATGAGTTCCTTTATTGGATGGTAGAAGGCTCATTAAGTACAGTTACAGTATAATTCAAAAAAGACTAATTACTGCCCTACGTAAATTCTTTTTGCATGGACTGAGGAGCTTACTCGATATCCCCAAAGGGGTTTTGGGTTCTTTATTGAGCTTTTTGCATATGTTTACAGGATCTTGCATAGCATTTATTTATCTCTGCCATTTCTTTAGGCATTGACTTGCTCTCGTCAGCATTGCAAGGTCACCTTCTCTGACCTGCTTTTCACAGAGGGCAGGAAACACAGTGGTTTGATATAAAGCTGGAAAAAACATCCCAGAGTGTTCAGCCCTATCATTCATTCCCGTGATGAAACCATGGCATAGAACCATGTCCATAAATAGAGAAAACTTCCTTCTGACCTGCTAGAACAGTTAAGGTGTGTGTCCCAACTGTTCTTTCAGCAAACTGTTCAGAGTCTTACTCATTCATCTGGCACAAAAGCTTTCAAACTTGTTCTGAATGAGTTGGGCCAGAAATTACTTTATCTACTCTTGTAACAATTCTGCCCTTAACTTTGTCCCTTCGTTCCTGATATTTTTCATTGGCAGCAACATAAGTGATGTACTTAAAAGTAAAGGTAGGGCTTTTTGGCTCTCTCTTAGTACATAAGTTTTACAACCTGAAACCTAATGCAGAGAGTGTGTTTTTAAATTTGTTGGATGAATTGCCCTATGAGTATCCTCAGACTCTTATGGTCTTACCGGTGCTAGCAGAATCTTACATTGCTCAGATAAGTTCAGCTTGGATGTAAATATATAAAGGCAAGTGAAAAGACCCTTGTCCTTAAACCAGCTCCTCTGGCTGCTTGTGTTAGGTAATTTATTCTTTCCTGAGTGCAGAAGACATCAGTGTTCAGTACTTCAGGCCAGGTCTTGGCATGGTCCTGCAAACCCACGCTTCTCTGGGGGTATTTCTAGTTTGTATTTCTACAGCTGTGTGTCTTGCTAGAAATAAACAAAAGTTCTTCATTCCTTGGCCTGCACTTTCAGAAGCACCTTTCAAGACTTTATGTGCCTTCCCATGCCATCTCCAGTACAGGAACACAGTCATGGTGAGTGTAGAGCTCACTGAAATCTTTCCCTAAGTTAGAGCAGCTGTGAGGTTGTTCTAAGCAACACCTTCTAGTGGTGCAAGTTCAAAGGTAAAACATTTTCAGTGTCCCCTTTCCTTTACACCTGTAGGGGCTTCTGAGCATCTGAAACCTCATTTATAAAACACAGAAGTCCCCACTGGCCCCCATTGTGCACATTGGATCCCATGCAGTCCAGGAATGCACAAAAGGGAAAGGCCTGGATATGCTTAGAGTTTTCCTCATGCATTATCCTGGAATCACAGAATGGTTTTGTCTGGAAGGGACGGTAAAGAACATCGAGTTCCAAGCACCTGCAACGGGCAGGGACACCTTTCACTGGACCATTTTGCATTATTTGAAGAAACATGAGAGAATGGCCTTGAATACCACAACCATGACATTGTCATGTGTCCCACCAGAGCAACCTCATGTCCTGAGCCTTTGCTTTTACAAAGCTGTGAGCAAAGCAATTGCAACAGCAAAGGTTCCACAAAGTCATTGTAAAATTCATAAAACAGATTATGAGAGAGGTTTGAACTTCTCCCTGAAGTTGTCCTTTTAGGCTAGTCAGCAGCACATTTAGTTTAGAGCCACCATCTCAGCCCCTGACATCTCCAGGAAATACAGACATTCAGCTCCTTATGAAGAACTTTCAAACAGAACTGTAGGGTAAGGAGACATCGTGGAGGTAACCCCACATTGTTCATGAAGAACAGAGAAAAGGATGGGATAATTGCAGGAAAGAACAAGACTGGTTCAAGATCACATTAAGTTCTGTATCAGCACTATTCAGGGTGGGGACAGCAAATATGTGGGCACTCAGAACTAGAGGATATTTTCATACATGTTTCTTAACAACATTAGAACAGGACTTTTATTAGGAAATAATATTTATTTTTTTTTTATTTTAGGGAAAGTGGTTGTTCTTTCTTCCAGTATTACTCAAAGAAAAAGACAATGTAAAGTAGAAATTCTCTTGCTAACCAACCTCCCTTTATGAGAGAGGTAAGAAAAATTAAAAAAAGCTATGTAAACACAGAAACAAGGTCCATTAAAACCAAAGGGTTTGGGTGATGCTGTTGTGTTGACCAGCAACAGTGAATAATGAAGCAATAATGAAGTTTCTCACTGGACTAAGCTTTCAAGTGACAGGAATCTGTACATCTGTTCAAGTAAATAAGTGGATGTACAAAAGCTTCAGCTGGTTCTAACTCCTTCATTTGAGAGCTTCACTGCTCAAAAGACGGGTATTTACACTGAGTAAAGTCAGGTCCATGTTCAAGCATATTGAATTCTTAATGCAATTGAGCACAGCAGTGAATAGGGAGAGATATTGGTGTTAAGCAAAAGAGGCCAGTTCTTCTTACACAAAATTACTCCATCAGCAAGAAAATGATGTGTTATATCTGAGAGGAGAGTTGACTGCTTTTATTTTCCTCTCTTGTGCATTGCTAGAGTTTGGGGATCATTATTCCATTTATAACAGGGTGCAGACCAGGGATGTGATGCCCCTAAAGAATCATTCTCGAGGTGTGAGCACTGGCAGCTCACCCAGGAGACATGACAAAGGCAGGGAATAAGCTTAGAAAACGTGAAAAATTATGGGAAAAATGGCTGATCATGTCAAGGGCGTGTGATGCAGTGGGAGGGTGAAAACACGGGGAGAAATGCAGATTCAAAACTTAGAAGTGCAGAACTTCCTTAACTTTCAACATACACAGCAAATTCACACAATTGTTTCACCCAAAGGTTTTTTAAAAACCCCCCCACAATTACTATCTAGAGTGTTCCCCCTTTTGTGATCACAAAATTTGTTTTTCTCATGTGAAACTTTATTAGAGGATTAGCTAAATCATTTATTTCGTGATAATTACAGTGCTAAAATCACCTTGATGGGAAGGGGTGACCAACATTCTTTGATTTTTCCAGTCACAGTGCTGTAACCACTTGGTATTAGCCCAGGTGACTGTGATAGAACCAATATGCTGCTTCAAAAAAACACAAAATAAATAAATAAACCAAATAAAAAGTGCTCCCCAGTAACAAACACATCATAAATTCAGGGGTTTTCCCTTCTTCAATTCTTCTACTGGACTCTATGATCTTAAACCTGAATGATTGGATGAATTAACCACACTGTTATTCAAGGCAACCTTTATCACCTTTAGGGAAATCAGCAACTTCTTTATAATCCCTGTATGATTTTCAGCTTAACTTTGCCTCTGCATTCAAGTCACAATTTCCCTTAATTAAACTTCTAGCGATGTTCTGTCTTCAGAAAAACATTAATAATAACCGAAGTGTCAAAGCTACTTGTATTTATTACTGGAGATGTATTACGGTCCTCCAAATATTATAAACATTACAACATAAATTCATTGTCCTGAAAGCTGTTCTTTTGTTGCTGCCACCTCCAAACTCTTCACAGACAAATGAGAGGAAAAAGTGCATGTTAGCAATATGAGAAACTGTCATTGGAAAACTGAAGCCCTTCAGTGTAGGGGGAAATTGCAAATGCTGGCTTGAGATACATCACCAAGAGGGAAGAGGAAGCCTAATATACCAAGATGTATGAGATTAAATAAGTATAAAACTGTACATAGGAAAACAGTTCCCACTCATGAGTGAATCCCCTCAACCCAAAATTGCTCAAACAATGATCTCTATTGGGAATGAGCTTATTTGCTGTAGAAATTCATCAGTGGAGAGTAACCTCTTCCTCTCTGACAGCTTCATCCGTTTTCCAGACATGGTGCTGACTGTTATTTTAATTTTCTTGACAAGAATTCATTATAGCATCAGCAGTTTCAGGAGATCTTGGCTTGACAGGAGCTATGGAGATGCTACACTGGATGGCTCTGGATTTTCCCTGTGTCCTTGGGGGTCAGGCCCTTAAGGGCTCATGATTTTTATTTCATACTCTGTGTCAATGCAGAGATAAAAATGCTGTTATTAGAGGCTTGAGCCTTCTTTGTCATTCCACAGGAGAAAGATATTGATGAATTCTAAGTGTATCTGATTATAAATTGATCAATTAACTGCTGGAAAACTCAGTAAAAAAGAGGGGAAAATAATTCAGACACGTGGTATGGAATATAAGTGTGCTAAAAATATTCTGTCCTGTTCTGGTATTGTTCTGACTTGATGGGAAACTGTCATGGATTTGTTTTCTTATTAATACAGAATGCCAGACTCTCAAAATATCTGTCAGCACCCTTTAAAGGCTTGTGTAATGGCAAAGCTATATTGTGTCTGACATGTTCCTCAGTTGGGAACAGTCAGAAATAGGATGGAAAATGTCTTTTCCTTGCTGTGGGTTTTGATTTCCAGTAATAAAAGTTCTTCTGCATGTGACACACAGAAATGTTAACAACCCAGAATAAAATATCTAATATTACAGTAAGCAAAAAACATTATGTTTTTCCTGTTCTTTGGAGTTGTTTTAGAAAACTGGTGTTTTTTTTCCAGTAGCTTTTTTTTGTAGCACATGATACAAAACTCCACAGAGAATATCAAGTATTAGAAAACTGGGGGGTGGAGTATGAAAGGCTTGTCCACAGACATTTTTTAAGGCTGAGAACTGCACTGTAAGTCACTTTGTCAGTATTCATAAAACTTAAAAAAAGGTCATGCATTCTGCTCAATAAAAAAAAAGTACAAATAATATGTATTATTAAATTATTTTGGGTTTTTTACATTGATATTTACTTCTACTGTCAAGATGTTTCCTTTGGATTAGATAGAAGGTAGAAAAAAAGAGAAAACTGTTTTAAAGCTGTAAATTGGGGTTCTCTTACAACTGTTAATATATTTTTTGTGTGTGTAATTGACCCCCAAAATGAATTCAATCACCAATTGCATGATTAGGAGGAAATCACCCAGTTGTTAGAATAATGGGGATAGCTTTCAACTTGTGATGCTGTAGCATTGGTGAAAAAAAGTAATTTTTTTTCATTAGGAAAAAGTTGGATTTTGCCCCATTGTGTAAGTCAGTGTCTGTTGAAATTGAGCTTATAGGTAAACTTGTTTTCACAAATCTGCTATTGAGATATATTCTATCATCATCATAAAGTTGCCACTGCTGTGGTGGTGGAGTCTGTCTGGAGGAAATTTATAACTGTCACTGACTTCAGTGGGAAAACAAATATTTTTCCAAGCACCTGGTGGCTCATTATTCCTTTCTGCTACACGAAATCATAGAAATAAAGTGCTGGAAGAGATGCCAAGAGCACATATGGTGTGAGCAAACTTAAGTCAAATTCAGGGATGACTTTTTTGAAAATTAATTGTAGTCCATGGGCTTACAGTCCCTTCAGCAAAACTCAGAATCATAGAATCATAGAATTGTTTAGGTTGGGAAAAAACCTCTAAAATTATTGTGTTCAACTGTTCCCCCAGCACTGCCAAGGCCACCACTGACCCCTGTCCCCAAGTGCCACATCCACAGGGCTTTTAAATCCCTCCAGGGATGGGGTCTCCAACACTGCCCTGGGCAGCTGTGCCAGGGCTGGACAACCCTTTCCATGGGGAAATTTCCCAGTAGCCAACCTAAACCTCCCCTGGCACAACTTGAGACCGTTCCCTGTCCTCCTGTCCCTTGTTCCCTGGGAGCAGAGCCCAACCCCCCCCACCTCCCCCCTCCTGTCAGGGAGTTGCAGAGCCAGAAGGTCCCTCCTGAGCCTCCTTTTCTCCAGGCTGAACCCCCCCAGCTCCCTCATGCCAACATGTGCTTGGATATCTGAGTCATCATGTACAAATAGGTTCTCTGGTTTTGGGACAGAGTGGCCCTGGGGCTGCTCCTGGAGTAAATTACACATTGGTCAGAAGTGTATGGTCAAACAGCTGTTAATCGATTGTGGTTTCAGTGGGAAGCTTTGGTCTCTCCCTGCTTTTTGTAACAACTTCAAGGCACGTAACCTGTCATGCCCATGGCCTGGTGCCTCGCCTCATCTGGCCAGCATCGCCAGGACATGAGATTCAGTAGAAGTTTCCTAATCCTGGGATATTTCTGGGAGGATCCTGACCCTGCTGAGTGCCAGGTGTAACCTGCAGAGTGGCTGTTTTGGGGACAGCACAGGTGCATTGGGCTGGGTGCAGGAAACATCCCAGAGGTTGAGAAAATCATGACCTCATGAGCCTTCCCACTCTGTCCTGGTGAAATCATGACTTCTCTTTGAGTGCTGCTGAGTCAGGATGTGGACGGGTTACCCTGGAAGGAAACAGCAACACTCACACACATCTCCAAGCAGATGGATAAGAGGTGTTGTGAGCAGCGTGTTTATTCCCTTGTCTGAACTAAGAAAAATGCCCTGCAGTAAACCCAAATATCTGCTGTTCAGGAATCCAAACCACTCATTTTTCAAATTAATTTTCTAAATTTTTTTTTTCTCCCAGTGGCTCCCAAAGGAAAAATACTTCCCACTATCTTTGTAAACTGTTCCCACACACAACAACAAACCGACAAGCCCGCTAATAATTTCCTTTGCAAAGGGTGTAACTGAGCCTTCCTGGGACAAGTTAAATGCTGCTGAAAAGGGCTCTGGGGAATGATTAAAAATGTTCAGTTCAGAGCTGGTTCAAGAGGCCAGTGGCTGCCTTGACAGTTGGAACGTGCAGGAATTTTGGTTTACCAAAAGGCATCCGAGCTCTTCTTGACCCCCTGTGATTAAATGGTCGCTGGTAGCTGCTCCAAGGATTGTTTCAATATTTAGAGTTCCCTTTCCCTTGCTCAACAAACTGTCAAAATTTGGAACACCACAACAGGAAGATGTGTTAATGGTGAATTGCAGCACAGGGGATCATAAAAAGAGTCTTGTAACAGGCAAAGCAGTTTTTTAATGAGCAAGGGTATGGCAGAATTTTGGGGCTTGATTCAGCCTGATTTTAATAGTCTGATAGGAGAGGATGTGTCCCATCCTTAGGGATGGGACAAGTGGATTTTATAGCAGTAGCAAAAAGTGGATAGGAACCAACCCCAAAAGGAAACCTGCTCACAGCCACCATTGTAGGAACAGGAGGCATCCTAATTCAGCCTTGTCTTCAATACCACTAGTTGAATATAAATCAGTTTTCCATAGGAATCAAGTGCCTTCAGGCTGTTGCATGCCCAGCCAGCAGAATATGAACTGCAAGGAGGACTGCTAGATGTGGAGGAGGTGGCCAAATACCAGTGCAAACAAGTATTTTCCTGCTGTAGAACGGGG
Organism: Neopelma chrysocephalum; assembly: GCF_003984885.1. NCBI lineage: Eukaryota > Metazoa > Chordata > Aves > Passeriformes > Pipridae > Neopelma > Neopelma chrysocephalum. The sequence goes on from NW_020898044.1 coordinate 142,168, forward strand.
AGTGCAGATCGATGGAGATACTTTCCATACTAGAGCCTGCAAGAGCCCTCTTAAAGAGATCTCAGAAAAAAATCTGGCAAACTATGGGCTGAATCATGACTTCTCTGGGTGTACTATGAAGAAAGTTAAGTAGCAGGAGGAGGAGGTGGAAAGAAAGCTCACAACAAAGCACTGTTTGAGAGACTTGGCTGCTGGTGACAAGGCTGCAGCCAGATTGTGGCTCATAAACAGCTCTAAAAATACCCCTCAGTGCTGTATAACTGACTAGAAAGGCCTAGTGAAAGACCAAAAGCCACAAATGAAATATGGCACAGGATAAGAAAACAGAGGACAACCTTACACTCGTGTATTTTCTATATGAGAGTTTGTAGGTGATCCCTTTACAACGAAAGCCCAGGAGCTGGTCAAGAGCCAGGGCTCAAAGGGAGTGTAGGAAATGCAAGGTGAGAATGTGGAGTGGATGCTCCCTAGTGCATCACATCATACCTTTTGCCTTCTGTTCTTCTATAAGCCTACCTGTCTCCTGCATCAATATCCTACAGATATTCAGATATGAGGAAGTTCCTTCTTATTTCTTGACCAAAATCCAGGTTTTTACTCCCACCAAAACACCCTGCCCTGCTGTTTGAGCACTGAAGATAAACTGTGGCTCATACAGATGCAGTTTTAAACTCATCACCAGGTACTCAAATTCATGCTCAGCCCTGTTCTAATCCTTCACTCTTCTCCTCCCTACACCTTCTTCTGGTTCCTTGGCCAGGGAAAGCGGATGAACTGTTTGGGACTGGAGAAAACTGTCGTATCACATGCATCAATTTTCACACTGTCTAAAATCCCCCAGGTCTGGGGTTTTTTTGTTAGCTAGGTATTTATGAAGGCATGGAGTTAAACAACAGAAATTGCTAAAAAAGGGACTTGTGTGGAATTAGAGCACTATTTGGGTGGCATTCCCTGACACTGTGCTCCACTGTCCCCTACCATCCATCCCTTCCACACCACTGTGCTCTTGGATGCTCAAGTGTGAGCTTTCTCATGTTATTTCTTTCAACAGCTTTTTCAAGGTGATTTTTCACAGCTGAGGCTCCTCTCTGGCCAAAATCCCTTAAGCAACAGAACCACTCTGCAAGCAACTGTCTTGGAAATTTATTTCCTTAGAAACAGGCTCTCTTGCTTCTCCTGTAAGGATTCTTGTACTCCTTTGATAAATCCACATGACACAGCTACCCCACTGCCACTTGGGTTGGTGGACATCCTTTGTCACTGACAGGTTGATGTGACTTCAGTGGCTCACACATCTCGAGAAGGAAAAATACTCTCAATATTCAGTTGCACTCACATGGTTGCGTGTGTTGCCCAGAGGAGCTGTGGCTGCCCCATCCTGATGGGTCTTGGAGCAACCTTGCCTAGTGGAAGGTGTCTCTGCCCATGGCAGGGGGGTTGGAACTGGATGAGCTTTAAGGTCTCTTCCAACCCAAACCATTCTGTGATTTTCTGTGATTCTGTGACTTTAGTTTTTCTGACTACAGGGTAGTTGCATCACTTGAATGAGTTCAACCACTTAGAAGCAGTGTGGAACCTTTCCAGTGTATCTGCCACAATTACTATATTTGAGTGTCATGAGATAAAAATAAGCACAATGTTTATTTTAGGCCTCTGTTTGAACAGAGAGCTAAGGCTGACATTAATTTTTTTAAGTACTCTGAAAAAAATAATCCATCTTAACTGCTACTCCAACCTGCTCCTCAGTGCTTCTTCAAGCCTCGTAAACATGAGTGGAGAGGTTGTCAACAACAATGTGATTTAGTCCAAGAGCAGGTGCATATAACAGTAAATATTTAACATGCTGGGGATCTTGTTACTGCCTATGGCACTGCAGTGAAAAATGTGTTTCTTCTTAGTCATTGGAAAATTGCTGCTGCTTGTTTTGTTGTGGTTTTATGATTCAAGAGTAAAAGGGTATTCCAAGAAATTGTGCCATTTGATGAGGTCATCCCTTCATTTCTGCTTTGTTTCCTCTTATTCAGTTAATTTACAGGGGATTTCTGTAAGGTCCCTTCCAACCCAAACCATTCCATGATTCTATGACTGCATAATCATTTCCCTGTGTTAAATAACCTTCTTCTAAGTATTTTTCCAAATGTGTGACTTTACAACTACTAATCAAATCGCCCTACTTGATTATATTTCCATTCAGTCTTGGTTTTTGTGAGAAAAGTATTTTTACTGTGATTGTTTCTAAAAATGAGGACTTTGCTGTTCAACGTGTCACAAGTGATCTTCAGGATTAGCCAAACAGAAGAATGAGAGCTGCTGTGTAGATGTCCAGACAGCTTTTATTTTCATCAACAATTAATTTGTGCCCAGGAAGAATGGAGATGAACTTGCAGAAAACTTCTCAGAAGGGCTATAAGGAAACAGAAGGAAAAAGAAATCTGATGAGGCAAATATATAAGAATGTTGGGCCAGGGTGCGAAGTGCACGAGTGCACATTTGAAGTGAACACCTTAAAACTGGTGGAGGGAACTTGAAGTATTTCTATGTAACTTCAGGAAAAATATGGTGTTCTTAATTATTAAAGGTTTCCTATATTTCTGTTAATGCATCATATGCAGTGTAGTTTAACTTCTGTTTTCAAGGGTGTGTCACCAAAAATTTAGATGAATCACGGGTGTATGTCCTTCTTGTATGTCCTTCTCGCTGCTGAATTAGCTGTGAACATAGATAATATGCAGAGAATCTCATTTTCCTTTGCAAGGTTCTTTCTTTGGAAATACAGCAAAGGGATGTAAGTGAGCAGCAAGATTTGACTGGTAGGAAAAACAAAGTAGGGCTATAACCATTTCACAAAGATACTTGTGTTACTAATGTCTGAAAATGCAATAATCGTATGTCATGTAGCACAGTAAGAGAGATGAAATGCATTATCTTTTCTGTGTCTAGAAGATTAAAAAAAATAGAACTTGTAGAACTCAATACAAACATTTTTTGGGCAAGACCAGGCAAGACAAGAAAATGAAACTGATTTTTGGTATGTTTGAGTTTATATCCTAAGATCTGTTTTCTTGGAAGTGCTGTACACTCTGCACTCTCGATTCTCATATTGAAATCTAGGAACTGCAACACTCCAGACCCCCTTCTGACTTTGTAAAAGTGTTTCAGCCTTTTTAGTATCGCTTTGGAGCCTGGAGTCGGCAGGTGGATTGGAGAGTTTTTAGTTTGATGTGGGAGAATCACAGAATCAAAGAGGAGCCGCAGAGCTTTTCATTTGCCATCTAACAGCTGAATTACATCCAGCTTTGAGGTACAATCTTTTGCAACTTTCCCAGGCAGGTCCCTAATTAAATTGCAACCCAGAAAAATCAGGGCAGTCTTGGCAAGGCTTTAAGATACTGCAGGCTGGTGGCTTGGAAAGATGGAATTAGGCAGCCTTGGTTTTGGCCTACAGACTGCTGAAAGAGCAGAGGGTCATTTATGCCAAGATTAGTTCTGAAAGTCACAGTTCTTTACTCACTCTTAACCTCATTCCAACCACCACAAAACACAGAGATCCTCAGAAACTTATTGATCTTTTTGGACTGTTGTATCTCCCTACGTGGAGGGATGGGATAACATTGGTACCTTGAAGCAGTTAGTGCAGTTCAGATCCCCATTGTTAAAGAATCATGGAATGGTTTAGATTGGAAGGAATATAAAGACCATCTTGTTCCAACCCCCTGCCATGGGCAAGGACACCTTCCACTAGCCCAGGTTGCTCCAAGCCCCGTCCAACCTGGCCTTGGACACTTCCAGGGATCCAGGGGCAGCCACAGCTTCTCTGGGCAACCTGTGCCAGGGCCTCACCACCCTCACAGGGAAGAATTTTCTCCTAATATTCAATGTAAACCGACTTTCAGTTTAAATCCGTTCCTCCTTGTCCTATTACCACATGCCCAAGGTATTTTTTTTGGGTGACTTGAGCTGATCTGCAATAAGCTCATTCCATACTAGGGCATAAAAGACTTTATACAGTGTCTGTGCCCCCTCCTGCTGTGTGATGGGCCATGAACACCCTGCAGAGCTCCTGATCCATTGGCTTTTCACTTATAAAATACCTCAGCCATGGAAAACTCCCCTGCCTTCAACACACCTGCAGGGCTTAGAGGCCAAGCTCTGCATGGAACAGATGCCATGGCACACCGCCTGTAGTGAGACCAAAACAGTCAGTGAGCTGGCATATGAACCCCCAAGACTACTACAAAGCAGGCAGGAACTGACTCCAGAAGCTTCTTCCAACTGATACTTACATAATTCCATGCATTATAAGAATATAAAAAACCTTAATCTGCTCATTGTTTACCAGTGCATGGAAATTTAAATGTAATAGCAACATTTTTTTCCAACTTCTTTTCCCACTTGCCTCTTATAATAGTGTGATCCAGAAGAAAAATGCTTCTTCACTCCATCCAATGACTGCAGCTACTGGGTAGTGGCACAACTGATGCCCAAAACGATGTTTATTGTGTCAAGGGAGGGAGTGAGGCAAAGATTTAGAGAGGAGGGGGAATATAGACAGCACCAAAGGGAGCAATATTGTCTCTGTAGGTAAACTATCACATTGTAGAAGTTGGCAACATAAAATGCTTTCACCGAGAAGGAATGGTCTGAGATTTCAGAACAGCTCAATATTCCCACTCAATTTTTCCTGTCATTGCCTAGCAAGAGTGGAATCTGCAATTAACTGACCCACTGACAATTGACTGGGGCAGAAACAAGCTGATCTGAGGCCAATCACCAGCCATGGAGTGCTCATGACTCTGGGTCATCACAGGAGCTTTTTTAAAACTGACCACACATTCACAAGCAGGATTCTTGAAATAAAATCATAGGAAACTGGAAATAGATTTCTCTCAGGGCACTTGGGTTCTCTCCAGTAGGGTTGGTTTGTGAACTGTGACCAAAAGTGTTTGTGCAATGTGACATCCTGGCTGGTGGCCTCTGATCCAAGTCCAGAGGGAAACGGGATAGTTCAGTGCACTGATAGCAACGAACAGGAAATGTGAGTCTTGCACATGCTTCTCAATCTTTCAAAAATAAGGGGGTGTTTTTACTGAAATCGACCATTTTGTGGTTGGAGTGTGGACAGGAAATCCATGTCATTAACATTTGTCCATCCCCGTTTGCCTGTTGTATATTCTATCACATTCTTCACTGGGTCATTGTTCTCTAAGGCAATCCCCAAGTGTACCAGAGGTTTCTCAGAGGGTAAAATGTGGACTTTAGCTCCAAAATGGTTGTTCTCATTGGAAAAAAGTGACTTAGAGAAGTCTTGAATTCTCCTGGAAACAGTTGACACTACAAGCATAGGATTGTTGAGGAAAGAGCTGATGTGGTGATGTGGAAACTGTGTGGTGGTGGGGAGGGAAGGAATTGGAAGTACAGAAATGATTGAGTTTGGTGCAAACTGGGGGAAAACTCACTTCTTAGGATCCTCTCCCTGTTGCTCCAGTGACACGGCTCTGGAGGACCTCATTTAAATATGTCCTCACATGGTGTGTTCAGATTATGTAGTAGACACACCTTTTAATAAGAATAACCCTATGTCAGGGTATATATTCAGCAATACTTCATTATCCTCTAAATGGGGTTATTCAATCATTCTTACTAGTATATTCTTAAACTATTGGTGTTTGAGGGCCCTGTTTGACCCACAGATCCTCTACTATGGGTAAGGACAGGTATACATTGAACAATACACAAGTGTAAAAACTAGACATTGTAAATAAATATTGTCTTCTAATAACCTCTCCATGATATGGGATAAGAAAACACAAAAATGTAAATTGTTCTTTTGCTTCTACAGAGCTCGTGATAAATGAAATCTCAGTTTCTGTGCTAAAAGAAATTTCTGCTAAAGAAAATAGTTGTAAACACGAATTTTTTTAGGACATTCATTTTTGCTTTGTCTTTCTGTAAGCCTAAACTGTGTGTACTGTCCAGAGTTAACAGGCTAAAACAAAGAAATCTGATGGTAAATGGTGCACACTGAATGGCACATCTGTATTCAAAGTCATGTTTTGAGACCTGATTTTAAATCAATCCTTCCATAAACTTTGGCAGTGGATCTGTCTGTCACCACTGGCAATGGGCACAAACTGAAAGGCAGGAGGTTCCATCCAAACATCAGGAAAGACTTTTTTTTGCTGTAAGGGTGATCAAGGTTTCCCGATGAACGTGTGGAGCTTCTTTCCCTAGAAATTCTAAAATAAACAACTACACTCAGTCCTCTGCAACTGGCTTCAGGTGACCCTGCTTGAGCAGAGAGTTGGACTAGATGATCTCCAGAGATCCCTTCCAAACTCGACCAGTCCGTTATTCTGTGATTTCTCTTGAACATGGGAAAATGATCAATCCTCAATGTTCTTCCTTCCTGAAATTAAACTTTAGCAAAACTACATAGAAATATCTTTGTGATCTTCAAGGTACAAAAAAGTATTTTGTTTGAAAGGCTGGTGTAGGTATTTTGTTCACTGTCTCCAAATGCACATAACCATGAACTTCAGTCTGTCTTACAAGGACAGGACATCATCATCTGCCAAGACTGAGCAGCCAAGTGTATAATTGTATCAATCTGCAGCTCCTACAAGCTGTCCCACTCCTTTTCTGTAGCTGAGTAGTTCTTTGAGAGTTATGAAGGTTTTGATACCCTTGTAGATGTCAGGGGGTGACCCCAGAAGGAAACTTCAAGAAAAAAATCTGAATTTATCTTCTTGTTAGCAGCAATGAAATTTGCAGTCAGGACTAATTCATTTTTCCATTAAAATGTGTTGGAATTATAGTGAAATGTCCTCTGTTTGTAAGCATTTTTAAAATGCCAGAAAAGGCTTTTGAAGTGACAATTCCATGATTCATCCCATGATTCATAGGAGTAGCTTCAAGTGAGATTAGGGAGGATGAAACTGATAAGAGCAATTAGAATTAGAAACATAATTAGCTACTATAATGTAAAGGCAGGGGAATGAGCGAAGTGGAGGGTTTTACATCCAGTGTTGAAAAAATGGCAGCTTCACTTGCAGTTTGCTTTTTTCTTTTTAACATTCTAGGAGAGGGTAAGTCCAGACTTTAAATGAGCAACACATAGCTCCCAGAAACACATTAAACACTCATCTCATAATTGTTTTTCATCCTGTTTCTTTTTACAAAGGTAAAAAAAAAGCACTCAGTGTAGGAACACTGGGATAGTCTAAGTTAGAGATAACAGTACTGAAGGCAAAGATGTAAAGAAATCAGGAACACAGAACACAACAGTTGCCTGATGGAGAGAAAAAGGACCCTTGATCAAGGGGGCTTGAAGATAGAGCTGAATAATAAATGATTCTCACAGCCAGCTGGAGAAATGTTATCACCCTTCAAATCTCACCCTAGCTGAATGAGAAGCTGAGAATGTGCTTTCTTATCTCAGAGTCTCCAGGGACAGTATATTCCAGGTGCCTGATAAAGAGAGTTTCCTCTGCTGGAGAACTGTTGAAAGGCTACACCACAAGACTGAATGAATTTTGTCATTAAATAATAGCCTTCCCTCTTTTCATTTTTATTTCTGGAACAAGAGACTAGCTTTTCCCAGTAAAGGGTGCAGATCCACTTTTTTTCATAAACACTAATGACCACACCATTTATTGGTGTAATAAGAAAAGGTTTAGGAAGACTTATTTGGACACCTACAGCTATTTGACCTTCTGCTCTATTCTTTATTAACAGGACTGTTGAGGGGAGGAGGGAGAGAAATTGGCTTCAAGGGGTTGATTGTCAGCACTGCTTTTGCCACAGAACTAAAAGCACTACAGGATAAGTGTAATGAATGGAAACAACAGCTCATTAATTGCTAAACAGGATTCCAGGGCCCTTTGAAGTTTCATTGTTCTGTTTGCATTTTGACTGGTCCCATCAGATCTGATGTGTTATTAGTGTTTCACATACTTTTCCCATGTTTCTAAAATTAATCAGCTCTTCAAAAGAACTGCACCTGGGTGCTGAAGCTGGGAGTGCAGGCAAGTGGATGCAAGCTGGTTCAGGAGTGCTTCCTCAGATTCCTGCCCTTTTCCCGGATAATTCACTCTGGGGAAAGAAGGTGGGACAAATTGCATTGCTGTTAACCTCTGTACTCCACTGATGCTACCAGACCTTACTGGTCATAATGGCTCCCACCATCTTCAACAAGATTTGTATCATTTTTCAGAGAAGATTTCAAGTTAACATCCCTGAACTGAAACATCCTGCACTTCTGTTGTGACTGCCTCATCCCTGGAAGTGTCCAAGGCCAGGTTGGATGGGGCTTGGAGCAACCTGGGATAGTGGCAGGTGTCCCTGTCCATGGCAGGGGAGTGGAATGAGATTTGTCTTTAAGGTCCCTTCCAACCCAAACCATTCTGTAGTTTTAAAAAGGGTTTGTCTTCCCAGTAGTGTTGCTGCTGTTATTTAAGTCATGCCCAGATAGTGAAGAAATTTACTGGCTACACTCCAAAACCACAGATGAGGTGTGAGATGGATTCACTGCAGAAGGATGGATGGATGGATGGAGGGATGGATGATGGGCTTAAAAAATGCTTGTGCATTTCAAGTCAAATATATAGTTGTGCTTGCAGACCCAGTGACCTAAAGAAGGACTGTCTAATGGCTGTCCTAGATTCTGGTCAATGCTGGAATAAATCCTCATACAAAGTACTAGTGGTGTTGGAAAGGGTAGGAAAATAAGTATGAACCTTCTGTGTTCGACACAATCCTGGAAAGGTCAGAGCTTATATGAATTTTGCAAAATTTGATAGAATCCACATGGCATTCTCTTAAGATATTCCAAAAATCATAGAATCATATAATAGTTCATGTTGGAAGGGACCTTTAAAGGTCATCTGGTCCAGCTCCTCTGCAATGGGAAGTACTTTGCTCATGAAGCTCAGCATACTGAAACCCCCTCTTTGGTTTGTTTTTTTTTTTGGAATGTAGGTCCAGCCAAGGGTACATCTTGATTTGAGTCCCAGTTGCTTTTAATGCTGCTTTGTCCTTTTCAAAGCTTTCACATATAAGAGGAAAAGAATACCAGCATCTCTCCTCCTTCCCTACTTTCAGCTCCAGTAGACAATCCAATGCAGTAAAGACAGCTCCTTCTCCCTTGTTAGTAAATCTGCCCCCAGAAGGAGTTTGCCAGTCATCCCAGCCCACACACAAGCTTTCCTCGTGTTGTAAAACCTTTACCTGAAACTCATCCGCACCTCATTTACTGCCCCTGAAAACTGAATTTAGAGCAAACTCTACGACTGCAGTGTGTTGGAATTTTGTGTGCTAAGGCATGAAGAGGAAAAGAGGGATGGCCTGTACCTCTTTGTAGAAACATTAATTTGAGTGATACCAAAGAGAATAATCCTAAGAACATGAAAGATTGTAATGTATAAAAATCAATATTTACCCCAGGACTAATAGTTAGGCTTTCCACATGAGTAACTGCAGTATCTATAATGCAATTCGTGATGCAAAATTGCTCAAGAAACTCTATTAAACTAGAGAAAATTTGCTAGAAGGGGCAATAAAATTAAGGGCGACAATAAATTGGAGAATGAGTGGAGGATGTGGAAAAGACCTTTTGCACAAATCAACAGCTGGAGAGGAAGGACATTGAAGACAAATAGGGCAATAAAAGTAGCAGCTCTGAGGATTTCTTCTATATCCAGTTTTTTGAAAAAGGACCATTACTCCAGAGACAACAGCACTCCAGATTTGAGCACAGATGTGGGAAATATAAGTGGTTATTGGATTAGTGGACCAAGATGATAATCTGAGTGCAAGCAGTAGTAACTACTGAGAGCAAGTGGAAACAATTTAACCTCCATGAGGAATACAATGAAGTCATAATCATTATATGTAGTGACTTTATTGTCCTCTTAAATTAACACTTCTGGGTTTTGGTAAAGTGCCCAAGAATTTCTGTAATTAGTGATATTACTTTTTTTTTTCCCCTAAAACCCAGTCTCCTGCCTGTACTGCCTATTGAATAGGGCTATTTTTCATTTTTCTTTTAATTATTATTATTCACAGCTTTGATATTTAACTAAGGAAATGATCTTGCAGAAGACCATTGTTGTCTAATATGCACTTAGGGGTGGTGGTGGTAATGTGTATAAATACATACATGTATGTATTTATTTCATTCCCCTTCAATTTACAATGCCACATTACAAAGCTTTTGAGGTTTTAGAATCACACAGAAAAGAAAAACAAGAAAATGTGATGGAAGATGTTTTCTTTGCTTGCTTCTTCTGAAGATTTTGCTCTCTTAATTTTCTAGCCCTGTCCTTTGTATCCCTTCCGATGGAGATCAAAGAAACAGGAGAGATTTAGATTCCAAATAATGGAATGGTAGGACTGTCTTGTCTGAACACATTTTTCTGTAACTTTTTGGTCTTAATGTATGACTCCTTAATAATAATGATCCTATGCTATTGATGTCTTGTTCCCCAGCTTCCTCCTTGATCCTGTGTCCGTAACACCTGCAGCATGGTTAATCCAGAATTGGGACTTTCTCATGTTTCAACACAGTCTGGTCATCAAAACTGTTCTCCTGTGGCTGCTTTTGTTTCCTGAAAGGGCTGGATCTTGGATCAAGTTCCTGCAAATACAAGAGGTACTACAAGAGATCCTTCCAGGTTTTGTAGTGAAAAGAGAGTCCCTGCCCTAAAATGGTTATTGTGGGAGGATGCTGTGGTAGTTCTCCACAGAGATGTGCCTTTCTACTGCCATCCTGTAGCTCAGGAAGATTGATAAGGCACCAAAAGATGGTCCCAACAATGTCTGTGGGCATGTGCTCTGTCTGCTCAGTGGATGGGAGCCCTGGGCCAACCAGTATTCATAGGAACAGCTCCACTGACTTTGGTTGAATGTCTACAAGAGGGAGCTCAATTCTTTTGATTCCCAGAGCTCTTAGTTGCTCACGTTGAAGCTCAACTAGTATCCTGATTTCTGCAGGGCTGTGCTAATTTACTGGCTGCATTTGATGACCCCCTCAGCTCCTGAACACACACAGCGAATCCTGAAAAAGGACTTCACACTGTCACTTCCTGAGGTGGTCTGTACTCCTCTAATGACTGTGTCCTAATTAGGTCTTGTAATTATAATCAAAGGTTTGACACTCCTGTGATGTAAAACCAGTTTTAGGTTGAGCCAAAAGTACGTGGTGTTCTTTCCTTCGAGTTGGGAGTGTGTGGAGATACATTATTGATGAGGATTTCTATAACAGTCCAGGTTGATTCTCCTTTGGACACTCTTTTATTTCTATGAAAAATGAAAACTGGTCTTATGAATACTAACTTGTATTGTCTGTGGGAAATGGGCATGTAATTTATTGGCAGGACACTGGAATGTCTGCATTATGAGCAGCTGTGTTGTTCAAGAGTAATTCAAGACCTTGAAAGTTCCCTTTCAATTAGCATTTCTGCAACTGTTATTAAATAATGTCAGTGAGGAAGGTGTGGAACAACTGTGTGTTTGGAAAAGCCCACAGCCACATTTGATCATTTGACTCATGGCACCAGAATGAGTCAAGGCTAACACTACCTTTTGAGTGTTATTTGGTAATTATTGTGGCGTCAAGTCTTACTCAAATAGCAGGAAAATATTCTGTGTATTCTACAAATATCCTCCTTAATACTTTAGTCAATATTATTTATAGATTTCTCAACTAAAACATGAAATAATATTTATGATATAATATTCTCCTGAGCACTGGCAGTTTCGCAAAGGTGGGTAAAATATCTTTAATGCCAGGCCCTGCTTTGTTCCATGTAGATGCAATACCTGTGAAATATTCACTGCTCACTCTAAGCCCATCATTTTATCCCATCCCATCTGTTCGCCTATTTATATGAAATGCTTTTAATCTCAGAAAAATGTGTTGCTTATGGCAATCCATTCCTTCCTTGGTAATTGCTGCCCCTTCAGGTACTGTATGGCAATATCCAGAGCTTCTAGTGTCTCTCAAAGCTAATTACCGTGTCAGAGAGTTACTCTGCTGTTGGGAAGCACTTTTGGGATAACAGTGCTCCCCCCTCATTCAGTGCTCTCTGTGTTACTCCAGCTGCCCATGACGACTGACAGGGAGCTGAACCAGGCACAGAACCACTCGATGGAGGCACTGCCAACCCTCCAGGAGCTTATTGTGGTGTTTCTTTTATAGCCTCCTGCCAGGAAATAACCAGCAGGAGGAGATTATGGATCAGAAGTGCTATTTATCTAGTTGTTAAAGGACAGACTGCACGAGGGTTTGGCAGTTTTCTTGTGAAGGGTTCAATCTGCTTGGTACAATCAGAAATACCCAGACAGAGAAAAAGCAAAAGTAACTGACTACAAACACATAATTTGGATGAGCAATGACAAGGGTGATCTGTGCTACCTTTAATGGAGGGAGGGCATCTGCACTGGATGCCCTCTGAGGTGAACAGATCAGCACCCCTGATCACTGAATTATGGCAATTCATGCTCAAGTGGAGATTCAGGACTGAACTTCCTCTGGCACAAGAAAGAAAACAGGACCTAAGACAGTCTTTTGCTTTATGCAACTGTCTGGATCTGGACAGCATCTGATAATACTGCCTCCCCTGGTCCCAGTGGAGCAGCCAGGGGAGATTTGAGGGATGAAAATCTCCTGGCTATACTGCTCAGCCCAACTGCTCTGTCTAACCCCAGTTAGCTGTCCTGAGTGTGCATCTGGAGTGTGTTGGTTGATCTCTTCTGGGCCTTTGTTTGCACCCCTTCCATTTGTAAAGAATTACATCCTTTTGCATTTAAAATGGTTCATAAATGGAGAATGTTGTGAATACCCCAACCCTGGATGTGTTCAAGGCCAGGCTGGATGGGGCTTGGAGCAACCTGGGCTAGTGGAAGGTGTCCCTGCCCATGGCAGGTGGTTGGAACTGAATGGTCTTTAAGGTCTGTTCCAATCCAAGCCATTCTACGATTTTATGATTTTTTGATTCTATGCTACTTGTCAATCTTCCTGCCCCTGCCTGAAGCTTGAGCTGCTTTATTTTTGGAAGAATTTGTATTCCCTGGAGGAGATTCTGTCAGTCCATCACAGAAGAGTCCTGCACTGTGGAGCAGTGCCATTGGATGCAGGTGCTGTTCCCACCTCCTCAGAAAAAAAGCAACTGTAGTTTAGCAGAACAGCAGCGATTTGGCATCAGCTTGAACAGGATTCCTAGAAGGGAGGGTTTATTCCAACATGATCAAGGCTTTGAGGTCAGCCCAACTATGCAATATGAGCTCCTGAAACATGAATACTTGTGCCAGAACCATCATCTCATCATGCAGGATTTGCTTCAGGGTCAGGTATGACTATAAAGAGTTTAAATTCTGCATATTTCTAACTTTTCATGGATACTCACAAAGAACAATCACATTATCATGTGAAGCAAACTTGGACAAGGGCTTAAAAGAACAAGAATAAATTTATTACTAGATTTCTGCAGACTTCCAAAACTAATACCTCATTGTTTTTGTAAATATAGGTGCTTCAAAGACTCCTTGTGACAATGAGCTCCTATTGCCTTTCATACTGGCAGTCTGAGGGGACAGATCTTCCTTCATAACAGCCTGATTCTCTCCAATCAAGCTTTGTTTTCCACTAGAAGCGTTGCATGAAATTTCTGCAATAGCTGTTTGTCTACTGGCTCAGTTACAGAACCTCGATTCTTTGCCTGTATGAAACATTTTCTCCTGAGCCACTGAACACCCCGCAATGTTCTTGCAACAGATCTCACTGGGTTTTTAATTCTTAAAGGTTGCTGTAAATATTCTTGTAGTTTACTTGTACCTCTTGCCAGCACAACTTAGTGTGTTAAAGACAAGACACAACACACCTCTCAAATGGAAAAGTTCTGACAGCAGAAGAAACTTCATGAAATACAAAACTGTTTCAGCAAAACTGTACTATTATCAAAAACTTCACTAAAGCCCTACACAGTATGACTTTTGCTGGGTTAATCAAAGCCACATTTATGGAAGACTGACTTTGTCAACTGTCAAGATTATCCCTGAAATCAATAGAGAAATAACTTTTAAGATTTCCCTTCTACCCCAAAATAGGTAGAGCAGAAAAGAACCTCCTTTTTCTGTGGACCACAGGCAGAGCTTATAGAAATATTAAAGTTAAAATCTAGACTCATTTGACCCAAGGTGAACCTGGGCCTGGATATGCTTTGACAGTGTATCTGGATGGTCATTGCTATATCGATGGAAATTACTCTGGATACATGCACTGTTAGAGTAAGAAACTTTCAAGGCACAGAGTGAGGGAGAGGAAGGTTGGAAAATCCACCTCTAAACCACGCAGTCCTTCCAAAAGCCACGAGAGAACTGGTTAGTTAAAGATTTCCTCATGATTTTAGAAAGTTTAGCAAGGAGAAGAACCCTTCTTTCCACCTACCACAACCTAATGAGGTAATCTAAAGGGCCATGGGAGCCACGTCAGATGCTTTTCAGGATAGTTCTTCTGTTATACCTGAAAAGAGGGACTTTGCAAGCTTCCAGGAGGGATACGGTTAAAAAACTGGAACTGAATAATGGGAGGAAGTGGGTGGCTTTCATAATGGAGGGAAGTAACAAAAAGGGTTCTGTAGGAAACTGTGCTGCTGAATATATCCATTAGTGACCCAGGAAAAGTATTAACAGTGAGGCTGACAAAATTTGCTGCAGATACGAATCTATTCCAGAGCAATAAGGACAAAAACCCCCTTGTGAAGAATTGGAAAAACACTTTACAAGATTGAGTGAGAAATAAAAGCACAGAATAAATGTGAAGGGGGAGATGAGTGTAGAGGTGAATGTCTGAAAGCAAATCTGATGGGCCTTCGTCAAACCATTATGGCTCAGGCAAAAGCTTGATAGTGTGGCAACAGTTCCATGAAAACATTACTTCAGAGCTCAACAGTAATCAAAAAATGCCAAATCAAATGCCAAGAGTCATTAGGGAAGAAATAGAAAGCAGAATAGATCATTATGACACTGTGTAAATTCATGGTTCTCCCAGACTCTGAATATCATGAAGCATTTGCCCACTCAGAATGCAAAAGTGTTATAAATAGAAAAGCCATTGAGACAGGCAACAAGGACAGTGAAAGACGTGGCATGACTTCCATACAAAGAGCATGTTGCATTGCCTGGGTCTCTTTGTCTTGGACAAAAAAAAATTAATTCAGGATTTGGACAGGGGTCTACAGGACCATGGACAAAAAGGACCAGGGAATTATTAGAAGTCCAAGCAGAAGACCACCAGCTCTTGATGCTATCAGGAGAGAACCTTTGGGTCACTGGTGGAGCTGCTGGTTTAAATATTGGGCATGGAAACATCTGAGAAATGCACATGCCTGCTTGTTCCCGATCTTTGTGATCCTGAAAGAGCCCAGGAAGCACCACATCCAACATACAAAGAGAGGACACCACTGTGGAAAGAGCCTTTGTTCTTGCTTATGTCTGCTTTGCATCCGAATCTGCAAGTGGATGTTGGCTTTCTCGAGATAAGTTCTATGCATTGGAAAGAAGAATTTCTTGCTGTGCTTCTGAAATTCACTGTAGAGGGACTGGTGTTCAAATTGAGTTCAAGGCACCTCTCCAGGGTGCTCTTTGTGTAGTAACAGCCTCAGAAAAAAACATGTACTGGTCACATTGGAAATAATTTGTTCCTGGAAATCTCTAGGCCAAACTCCAAGCCAAATGACAGTATTTAGAACAGGGAAACAGGTCAGATGTGGGGGTTTTTTTGGTTGTGTGTTTGAAGGGCTACAAGTGTCTCTACTATCCAAATCTGGACATCCCATCCCATATGAAGAATTCAGTTTTCTTGAGCTTAATGAGGTTTGAGTGAGCACAAGGTCTTCTTCGATTGTTCGTTGGGGTTTTCCTGGAAAAGGCAGCACATGGGAAGAGAACACTTGAAGTTTGTGAGTCAAGCTTGGTAAGAGGACAGAGGAAGAGAGAACTGAGATGCTAAAGTAACTTTTCACGGCACACCTGTTTGATGTTTGTCGTAGTTTAGTCTAGGCCTTCCTTGGTGACCAGTTTGTAACCAAGGAAGTGCCCATACTAGCCTTTGCTAATTCTTTAGTTGCTAGATTTTGAGCTTTTGATCGTGTATATTTTATTCTGGTTTTGTTCCTTTTCCCCTTCCCCCTTCCCTTTCCCTCTTCCTTTCGTAAACTGTATATAGTATTTCATCTGTAATATACGTAAATACGTTTATTTTCATTTAAGTTTGGATAGTCTGGATTTTTTCGTAGTTTTTTTCTTAGCGCTGAGCTGGGGGAATTTTGGTGCTGGGTCTGGGACTTGTCAGGAAGCCAAGTAAAACTTAGACAATGTTCAACCACAAGGCTAAATAATTCCATCTAAGACCAGTAGTTACAAAACAGATTTTCTTGTTCCAATGTGAAGAAGACACAGGTAACTTCTGGGAGTCTTAATACTCCCATACTGAACAGTAGCCACCAATGGAGCACCTCAGCCCAAATCCCCCGTAGTGGCACTTACAGATACATACCCTGGGAAAGGCTGCAAAGGACATCTGAAAAGAATTCACACTTCTTTAGCCACACAGCTAAATTCTCTCCTCTTTCCTGGTCTGTCTTGCCAATAACATGGGCTACTATGACCTGACCTTGGGCACCTAATGCTCCTACTAAAGGCAAGACTCAAGAGAGAGCTCTTCACCACGAGTACAGAAGTCATCTGAATGGACCATGAAAAATAGCAAAGATCATCCAAGTATTGTGTGAGACGACCAGAAAAGGAATGCATTCTACTAGCTAAATGCAGCTTCAGCTAAATGTGCCATGTCTTTTCCAAGGTTTTAATGTTCTGCCACTGGAGCAGGTCCAAGGGGAAGGAGTTTTGTTCCAGCCTGATTTCCAGATCTTTGCACCAAGTGCTAAATTCCTTGGATCACTTGCTCCAAGCCTTTAATTCCCTTTTATTAATAAATATTGTTACATAAATACGTTATCCATAATATTTCTCTTTAATTTTGCCTTTTACTAACCAATATCATGTTAATAGTTATCAGGAATATTGTGTTAAGATTGTTTTTTGGTATCCCTTTAACTCCCTTTTTACTAGTTAATACTGTATTAAATGCTGTTTGTAGTATTTGTTTTAATGCCACCCAATAAGGTAGTTATGTTGTATCTTTTTTAGTTTTTGATTCTCTTTGCTAAGTTTATTATTATTATTCTCACTGTAATAAAAGATATTTTGTGTTTGAATGTCTGTTGCACTTGTCTTTATTCCTTCTTTATGCTCTTTATTCTGTCTTTATGCGCTTCTTTCTCTTCCTAACCCAATGGTTAGGGTTAGGGTTTAGGGTTAGGGTTAGGGTTGGGGTTAGGGTTAGGGTTAGGTTTAGGGTTAGGGTTGGGGTTGGGGTTATGTTTAGGGTTAGGTTTATGGTTAGGGTTAGGGTTGGAGTTGGGGTTAGGTTTAGGTTTAGGGTTAGGGTTAGGGTTAGGGTTGGGGTTAGGGTTGGGTTTAGTGTTTAGGGTTAGGGCTAGGGTTGGGGTTAGGGTTGGGGTTAGGGTTAGGGTTAGGGTTGGGGTTAGGGTTAGGTTTAGGGCTAGGATACGCTGCCTCCTCCTTCTTCTTGCCTCGTTGGTGGCTCTCCTGGCCACTGTTCTCTGGTTCATCGGTTAAGGTTAATGTCAGGGTCATAGTTAGGGTTAGGGCTAGGGTTAGGTTTAGGGTTAAGGTTTAGAGTTAGGTTAGGGTGAGGAATAGGGTTAGATTTGGGTTATGGTTAGGGTTAGGGTTTAGGGTTAAGGTTAGGGTTAGGGTTAGAGTTAGGTTTTAGGGTTCAGGTAGGATTATCATTATGTCTAGGATTAGGTCATAGGTGTGGGTTGGGGTTAGGCTTAGGGTTAGGGTTAGGTTTAGGGCAAGGATAGGGTTAGGGTTAGGTATAGGGTTAGGGTTTAGGGTTAGGGTTAGAGTTAGGGC
The DNA here is from genome assembly GCF_003984885.1 of Neopelma chrysocephalum. Lineage (NCBI taxonomy): Eukaryota > Metazoa > Chordata > Aves > Passeriformes > Pipridae > Neopelma > Neopelma chrysocephalum. Next base: position 160,168 of record NW_020898044.1, read on the forward strand.
AAGGATATGCTCTCTCCTCCTTGGTCTCGCCTCCTCAATGGCTCTCCTGGCCACTGCTCTCTGATTCATGGCTGCTCTTCTGTGCCTGAACCAGAGCGCCAAGAGCAGGCCCAGGCCTGCAGCAGGAGCCCAGAAGTGCCATTGCTGCAGGGCAGCCCAGAGCAGGGATCTCCCAGCATGCACAGTGCGCTCCAGGGGGCCCTGCTCCAGCTCCTGCAGCAACCGAGTCATGTGCCAGCCGAGATAGGGCACGCGCCGCTCCATGCGTGCAGGAGAGAGAGAGTAGGCGCTCCCTGCCTCAGCCCAGACTGGACTGGGGCAGTGTTGCCTGCGGTGGTCATTTATACTCACCTCCATTGTGACACGTCCCATGTGATGTCACAGGCATCAGAGGCATCACAGCCAGGCCAGCCCCACCCTTTTTGCCCCCCCCGGCTCAGCCACTGCCAGTGGGCAACCAGAGCCTTGACACCCACAGTGGGGGACAAGGCCTTTGGTTGCTTTGCTCCCTGGAATCCCCTGCTGTGGGACGGGATCAGTTCCCTTGGGGCTGACCTCTGGGCTTGTGGGGGTGCTGCTGGAGCCTTTGGGACACTCCTGGGTGCTTGGTGGTGAATATCCTGGTGGTGGGACAGGACATCTCCGTGGCAGGATCTCTGTTCCTGCTTGGCACTGTAACTTGGTTACAAAGAGCCATTTCCTGGGAGTGAGCAGCAGACGTGGGGAGTGATTTCCAAGAAGGAGACTGTAGCAGCACCAAGTCCAGGCTCCTTTAGATCAAGAATGAAGCAGAGGGGTGGTTCCGGCAAAGAATTTGAGTTGTTTGCAAAATTGTAATACGTGTCTGTTATGTAGCGATGGGTCAACTAATATTGTCTCTGAACGCCAGAGGAAAATGTAAGAATCTAATGTAAAAGTGCATTGAGGGTGCCCCTGATTGTGTGGGACACTCCATGTGCAGCAATAAAGAACAATTTGCCCTCAGAAGGGACCTCTGGGGACAACGACCCACCAGGTTTTTCCTTCCGGAGCAGTTTTGAAGCAGAGTGTGACCGACTTCCCCTGAGCGACACCTCCATGCGAGGTGACACACCGTCCTCATTCTCGTTGGGTTCCCCTTGCAGAGCCTCCCCCCATTCTGTCAGGGCCCCTTGGGGAGGTGGGAGAGTTCCAGAGGAGAGGTACCATCTGTGTCACCGTGCCCCCTGTCCCTTCAGTCTCTCTGTTCAGGCAGGTAGGCGCCGGGAGGGTGGGGAATCCTCCCTGCCATGGGTGCTGTCTGCCTGTGGGGCCTCTTTAGACCCCAAATGAGTTATTTTTGGGTCAGAACCACCCGGTAGGCGTATGTATGTGTGTCAGGGGGTGGTGATGATGGCATGAGAAGGGCAAGGCCTAGGCCTGCAGCCAAGGCAGCCGAGATCCCATGGCAGGGAAAGGCTGGTTGCTGCACTGTCAATCAATAATCTGCCTGGTGGACAACCTACCCAACACCCCCTGAGCGAAATCTCTTGAAGTCTAAAATTAAAGTGGAACAGCTGGTAAGATCTTGGAGCTTCTAGACCAGGGTGTAACAGGGGCCTATTCCAGAGCAGCCCAGGTGTGATTCCAGCCACTTGTGTTCCTGTCGTTCCCCCTGGCACTCCTCCTGCTGCTCCTCTCCTCCCGGAGCCCTGTCCCTGGGCACAGTAATTCCCTCTGGGATGCTCCGTCCAGCTGGGCGCGTTCCAGGGAAGGTGGTTTGATTCCCTCAGGGCTTTGCATGGGAGAAACAACCAAATTCTCAGGAGATTCAGTAACCAATTTTACTTCCAAACTGTAGAACATGAAGTTAGTATAAGGTATATCTGTATATGATGAATAAAATGCAAATTTTAAAACAACATCCAGACAAAGAAAGACCCTTCACAAACTTTAATTTAGCAAACTGGAACTTTGCTCCCTGGAATCCCCTGCTGTGGGACAGGATCAGTTCCCTTGGGGCTGACCTCTGGGCTTGTGGGGGTGCTGCTGGAGCCTTTGGGACACTCCTGGGTGCTTGATGGTGAATATCCTTAGTATTCAGGCATTCTAAGGCATTCAGTGGAATTTTTGGGTTGAATTCCAATACATTTGGAGAAGAAGAAGTTAGGAGAAAAGAGAAAGAGAGAGAGAAAGTGAGAGAGAAAGAGAGAGAGAGAGAAAGTGAGAAAGAAAGAGAGAGAGAAAAAAGAGAGCTTGTTTTTTCCTTTGCCTCCCTGGGATGCAGGGTGGTCTGGTCTGCTTTTAAATCCAGGGTAGCGGAGCTGTGGGGAACAGGGCATGGAAAAAGCCAGAGCTTTGCAGAGAACGGACCAACTCATTACAGGAGTGAGCTGTAACTCCTAAAACTGCCATTTCACCTGCCGTGACAGCTCGCAGCCAATCAGATGCTGTGGCCCCAGTTTTTACCTTATAAGGTATGTTTGTCTGTTGGTGTTGGGTTATAAAAGGGGTTACGACCCCAATAAACTTGTCTGAGCTTCACTCCCTGAGTCCGTGCCTCAATATGCCACACAGAGCAGCCCCTCAACATTCCTGTCCCCATCCCTTTTGTCTGCCCTGCTTGGCCGGGGCCTCCCAAGGCGCGGCTGCGCTTCCAGATTTCCCTGGGGGCCCACACAGTCGGTCACCGCCATTTTGGGGCAGGCCGTGCGTTCGGTGCCGCCATTTCGGGTTGGGCCACGGGCTGCCTGAGGCTCCAGGGGCAGGGGGGAGTGCTGTGATCTGGTTATTGAAACCATCAGAAATGCCTCGTCCGAAATTGAGGTGCAAACGAGACCGTATGCCCAAGGCAATAGTAATGGGGTTTATATTGCAGCCAATGTGAGGCAGAGAGAGCCGCAGCTCCCGCTCCATGCACCATGAGTTGTCCAAGGGTTTCATGTGCTGCCACTGGAGCAGGTCCCAGATAAAGGAATGTTGTTCCAGCCTGATTTCCAGATATTTGCACCAAGTGCTAAATTCCTTGGATCACTTGTTCCAAACTGCTGTGCCTGCCCAGCTGGTGATCTCGCTGGAGGGCAGGCTCTTCACATCTCCTCACACTCCATCTTGAAGTGCTGCTCTCTCTGGGCATGGCAGCAGAGTTGTAAGATGCTCTCTGACATCATTTCATTGGTTCCATTTTTCTGGTGATGCTTGACTGTGTACAAAAGCCAACCTCTGTTGAATGCTCTTTCCTGTCAACTGAAGCTCATGTACTCAGCTGGCAGAGTGGGCAGGTCCTGCAGAAGCTGCTGTTGCTTTCTGCAGGCTGAGCAGACCCAGAAGAAAAAATTGTGTGTAACTATTCATTCTGAATTCATTGTTTCCCTTTCCAACAGTGGCCTTTGGCAGACACTGAGAGAAATGCCCAGATAAAAGGCCAACTTGGTTGTTCTTTCAGGGATTGTGCCCCAACCTTTGCCCATTTATGAGCTCAAAACCAGTACTCTGTGCCTTTGTGTTTAATAATCTCTCAAGAGTGTAGCAGAGCCCAGGACCCAGGTGCCCAGTGAGGAGGCACCAGATCCCTGGGGAGCGTAGAGGATGTCTAATGCATGAAAGGTGTTGGAATTGAGCAGAAAAGTGACTCCCTAGAGTTGCTTTTGGTCATCCGAGATCAGATGGGCTGGGTGCAAGTAGGCTGAATTTCAGATTAGAACCTTTAGGTCTGGTCAAGTCCAATGAGAACTTGGACAATCCAGATTGCGAACAGTATTTTTTATTGAAACAAGAGATTCAATCAACCAGTTGATTGGCTCAAAAGGAGCAGGTGGGAAGCAGAGGGGAGATAGGGCGAGCTGTGGGTAGGTGGGAGGCCACTGCTCCACCCCCTGCCCCTGGAGCCTTTGTCAGTCTTTGGGACACAGCCAAATGGCGGCGGCCGAAGGCACGGCCTGCCCCAAAATGGCGGCTGGACCCATGGTCTGCCCCAGACTGTGACTGCTTATGGATTTGTTGGGGAGAAATGCACTAACTATATGTTAACTAATTAAATATTTGAGGAGCATAAATTGACTACATGGTAACTACTTCTCTATTTAAATAGGGATAAATGAACCAACTACGTGGTAACTACTTACATGTCTGTGGGGCTGCTATATCTTAACTATATGCTTTTGAGGGATCAGTGTGCTAACTACATATTACCTACTTGATGGGGTTAATAGTGGGTCTATTAGCTCCCAGGATGGAGATATCGACTGGGAATAGTTTCAGGTGTATCCTTGATGATAAGGAAGTCAGTACGCAGCCCTAACGGAGAAAACAAAGGCAGGCTGTAAAGTTGGTAGGCCTAGGATGTGGGAACTGCAATAAGGCCTTGAGCTTTGCCAAATGTATCACCCATAGATCCTAGCCAATGAAAACGCTGTTGCTTGCTTACCTAAAATAAGGATACCGCTTGCTGCTAGCAAGGAGTATAAAAAAGCAGATGAGAAAATAAAGGGATCACACACACACACACGGAAGACATCTTTCCTGCACATAACTGACTCCTTGTATCTTTATCAGCCGTCACTGACACCTACTTACTACTAATAGAATTCTCAGGGAACTACATATTAACTACCAACATAGTTGTTGGGGAACTGCCTAATAACTACTTCTATATTTGTCAGGGCAAATGTGCTAGCTACATCTTAGCTACATCTAAATGAACTACTGTTAATAGATGGACTGTCTGTCGGTCCATCGGTCTAAGCTATGTCAGGGCCCAGGTGAAGGTTCTCAGGGCGTTTCTTCTCCAGGCAGCAGCGCGGGTGCTCCAAGGGTTCCTGTAGCCGCTGCAGGAAGTCCCTCCTGGTCCACCCTGACAGGCCTTCCTCTCAGCACAGTGCTCTTCTTCCTCTTCCTTGTTTGCATCGCCCTTGCCACCTTCTTCTTCATTTCCTTCACTGGGCCCCAGATTTCCTTCACCTCTTTGTATCTTTTTTTGGTTGTCAGTGTGGTCCGGATGGACGCCCTCCTCTTCCTCCTTGCCTCTTCAAGGGCTTTCCTGGTCAGTGCTCTCTGGTTCATGGCTGCTCTTCTGCGGATGAACCAGAGCACCAAGAGCAGCCCCAGGCCTGCAGCAGGAGCCCAGAAGTGCCATTGCTGCAGGGCAGC